>NW_021295230.1:0-1199 GCF_002162155.2 Triticum dicoccoides | reverse complement strand
TTGTGCTAATTTTTTGGTTTTAGATTTTATGAACTATGCAAGTTACTCATCTATTCATGTGTCATATATGCAAAAATGAAGGGAAGTAAAAATGGATGACATATACATATACAACATGTACACCTTGTCTCTTTTGTTAGCCACATTTCAGATTAAGCAACGCCGAGGACGGCTTTATTTTCAAGAAGGGGAGGATGATGAGGACATGACTACCTTGGATATGACCAAAAATATTGCATATATGCATATTTGTCAGGTGATTTCTAGTGCAAACTATTCAATAATCTATTTATGTTATCCAGAACAAAAATACTTCATACACTTTTGTGTTTTGTCTAATTGCAGGTGTATGGGACATTTGTACAATCCACATATGAATATAAGGAAGAAAGAGATGTTTATTTGCTGTCCAAAAAGTTCTCTCACGTCATTTTTGGCCCAAGAGAAGATAGAGTCCAAGTCTCTTACGTTCTGGATTCAGATTCGGACTGCACAGACACACCTGACTCAAAACGCACACAAGTTTTTCATACAGACTCCGAATTGTGTTTTTCTTTTTTTGTTGGAAACTAGATTTCGTGCACTTTCCAACCCAATTGGAATCACCTACAAATTCGTCCGGAGCGTTGAGTTGTGGACGAAACAATCTGATGCTGCAGCAGAATCCGAGTCAAACTACAAGTCCAAAGGTGTTACATCACCTCCACTTGGGCCCATTGGCCTTGTACGACCTAGATTTAGTTTTAGGCTGCCTTGGGACGTCCTCCCACCTCCTTGGCCTCCACCCCTTGCTCCTATATAAGTAGATCCATCTAGCAGCTTTTCCTTGGGATTTGTTTAGTTAAAAGTTAGCCATTGCAACTTCGTGTATTTCGTTTGTGTCCAACGACCAGACCAAGACCGCTTACGGATCCCCACCTTTATCAATACTTCATATATACTCGCAATATTCAGATTGCTTTATCATATTCTTGCTCGTTCTTCGATTGCTTGCAGGAATAGACCTTCGTGGTCAGGTTGATCGTGCTCCAGCGTGGTCAATAACCTTTCGGAGTTGGTTTAGCGATTGCTAAGGCGCAACGTCGTGCACGTTTGTAGTCGGATCGTCAAAGTCATCTTCACCAAATCGATAGTTATCATCTCATCGAAAGATCGGGACACCCCCGCCTCTATCAACATGGCTCCTGAAGACGCTGACA
>NW_021295229.1:0-1143 GCF_002162155.2 Triticum dicoccoides | reverse complement strand
CAGGTGGGCGAAACTTTCATATGTCTATTAGCAAGTGTAACACGACACGGGAGGGTTCCATGTAAGGTACGCCAAATAAAGATCTTCACTTTTGCTGGACAAGATAATTTCCAAATCTTGCTCCAAATAGTATTGACATTTATTCCTCCAATGCCATCTGAGTGTTGCAATTTCCTCCCATGTTGGGCTTTCCATTCCTCCAGATAAGCAGAACGAACCGTGAACAGTCCATTCTTTGTAAAGCTCCAAGCTATGAAATCCGACATGTCATACGTGGGGAGGGGGATCGTAAGCACTCTCTGGACATCAATTGGCCACAACGTTTGTCTTACCAAATCTTCATCCCAGCAATTGTTGATTGGATCTATAAGATCAGCAACTTTTGTTAGAAGCTGCCCTCTTCTAGGAGTGATAATTTTCCTATTTGCCCCATTCGGGATCCATGCATCTCTCCAGATATCAATATTCTGTCCATTACCAACTCTCCAAATATAACCTTTTTTGAGAGAATCCACTCCGGCCATAATGCTTTGCCACGTGAAAGAGGATCCCTTTTTCAAACTCGCATTCATTAAATCTCCATCTGGAAAATATTTAGCTCTCAAAATTGTAGCACATAGTGAATCAGGGTTATCAAGCAGGCGCCACACTTGTTTGGCTAATAAGGCCAGATTGAAACAATGTATGTCTCGAAAACCCATTCCTCCTTGGTCTTTTGGTACACACATCTTCCACCATGCCATCCAATGCATTCTCTTCTGATTGTCTTCATCACCCCACCAAAAATGCGACATCGCGTCAATGATTCCTTTACAAATCTTTTTAGGAATTTTAAAGACGGACATTGCATAAGTTGGGATAGCTTGTACAACCGATTTGAGAAGGATTTCCTTTCCTCCTGCTGATAGCAACTTTTCCTTCCAACCACTGATTTTCATAACAATTCGGTCTATTAAGAATTGGAAACAATCACTTTTGTCCATACCCACATTTGAAGGCAGACCCAAATATTTGTCATTGAGAGCTTCAGTCATAATGTTCAGAATAGTACATATATGCGCCTTATCTTCCACTTTCGTGTTGGGACTAAAAAATATACTAGATTTTTCAACACTCACCATTTGCCCCGATGCAGCACAATAA
>NW_021295228.1:0-1119 GCF_002162155.2 Triticum dicoccoides | reverse complement strand
TTCTTCTTCTTCCATAGCATCAACAGGGCACACAAGTGATATTATTTGTCGTCGTTGTAAGGGCGGAGGTCATTATGCGAGAGAATGCAAATCTCAGCATGTGATGATTGCTACCGAGGATGGTGGGTATGAGTCCGCTAGTGACTATGATGAGGAGACTTTGGCTCTTATTACACGTGAAGAACATGGTGGAGATGATTCTAATCATGAGACGCAATACATGGCTCCTGAAGACGCTGACAGGTATGAATGTTTAGTTGCTCAACGTGTTTTGAGTGTGCAGGTCACACAAGCTAAGCAAAATCAGAGGTACAATTTGTTCCATACCAAGGGAGTTGTGAAGGAACGTTATGTGCGCGTCATCATAGACGGAGGGAGCTGCAACAACTTGGCTAGCATGGAGATGGTGGAGAAGCTTTCTCTCCCCACAAGACCACATCCACATCCTTACTACATCCAATGGTTCAACAACAGCGGCAAGGTTAAGGTAACACGTACTATTCGTGTGCATTTTAGTATCTCTACATATGCTGATTATGTTGATTGTGATGTGGTACGTATGCAAGCATGTTCCTTATTACTTGGTAGACCATGGCAATTTGATAAAAATTCTGTACACCATGGTAGAAACAATTTGATAGAGGCAAAGGTGTCCCGTCTTTCGATGAGATGGTGGATTTCGCTTTGGTGGAAGTCGACTTTGACGATCCGACTACGAACGTGCGAGGACGTCGCGCCTTAGCAATCGCTAAACCAACTCCGAGAGGTTATTGACCACACCGGAGCACGATCAACCTGACCACGAGGGTCTGTTTCCTGCGAGCAAACGAAGAACAAGCAAGAAACTAAGATTGCAATCTGGATATTGCGAATATAAGATGAAAGCTTTATTGATCAAGGTGGGGTTCTGTGACGCCTTTGTCTGGTCGTTGAACACAAACGAAGTACGCGAAGTTGCAGCTATGGCGAACTTTTAATCTAAACAAAACCCAAAGTCTAAACGATGCCCTAAGGGCTGTATATATGGAGGAAGAGGGGGGAATTTCATGGCCCTTGGTGGAGGAGTCCGAAATCAACCCTATCTCTTGTTTCCCCACACATACGGACTCTAAAAATAGC
>NW_021295227.1:0-1119 GCF_002162155.2 Triticum dicoccoides | reverse complement strand
TTCTTCTTCTTCCATAGCATCAACAGGGCACACAAGTGATATTATTTGTCGTCGTTGTAAGGGCGGAGGTCATTATGCGAGAGAATGCAAATCTCAGCATGTGATGATTGCTACCGAGGATGGTGGGTATGAGTCCGCTAGTGACTATGATGAGGAGACTTTGGCTCTTATTACACGTGAAGAACATGGTGGAGATGATTCTAATCATGAGACGCAATACATGGCTCCTGAAGACGCTGACAGGTATGAATGTTTAGTTGCTCAACGTGTTTTGAGTGTGCAGGTCACACAAGCTAAGCAAAATCAGAGGTACAATTTGTTCCATACCAAGGGAGTTGTGAAGGAACGTTATGTGCGCGTCATCATAGACGGAGGGAGCTGCAACAACTTGGCTAGCATGGAGATGGTGGAGAAGCTTTCTCTCCCCACAAGACCACATCCACATCCTTACTACATCCAATGGTTCAACAACAGCGGCAAGGTTAAGGTAACACGTACTATTCGTGTGCATTTTAGTATCTCTACATATGCTGATTATGTTGATTGTGATGTGTAACGTATGCAAGCATGTTCCTTATTACTTGGTAGACCATGGCAATTTGATAAAAATTCTGTACACCATGGTAGAAACAATTTGATAGAGGCAAAGGTGTCCCGTCTTTCGATGAGATGGTGGATTTCGCTTTGGTGGAAGTCGACTTTGACGATCCGACTACGAACGTGCGAGGACGTCGCGCCTTAGCAATCGCTAAACCAACTCCGAGAGGTTATTGACCACACCGGAGCACGATCAACCTGACCACGAGGGTCTGTTTCCTGCGAGCAAACGAAGAACAAGCAAGAAACTAAGATTGCAATCTGGATATTGCGAATATAAGATGAAAGCTTTATTGATCAAGGTGGGGTTCTGTGACGCCTTTGTCTGGTCGTTGAACACAAACGAAGTACGCGAAGTTGCAGCTATGGCGAACTTTTAATCTAAACAAAACCCAAAGTCTAAACGATGCCCTAAGGGCTGTATATATGGAGGAAGAGGGGGGAATTTCATGGCCCTTGGTGGAGGAGTCCGAAATCAACCCTATCTCTTGTTTCCCCACACATACGGACTCTAAAAATAGC
>NW_021295226.1:0-900 GCF_002162155.2 Triticum dicoccoides | reverse complement strand
GTGTTTAATGACATAAGGGAAAGTCTCAATGAATTCAACCCATTTAGCATGTCTACGATTCAGTTTAGCTTGACTTTTAATATGTTTCAAAGATTCATGATCAGAATGTATAACAAATTCTTTGGGCCATAAATAATGTTGCCATGTTTCTAAAGTCCGAACAAGAGCATATAATTCTTTATCATAAGTAGAATAATTCAGACTAGGCCCACTCAATTTTTCAGAAAAGTATGCAACAGGTTTGCCATCTTGTAATAACACACCTCCTAATCCAATTCCACTAGCATCACATTCAAGCTCAAAAGTCTTATTAAAATCAGGAAGTTGGAGTAAAGGAGCATGTGTCATCTTATCTTTCAATACCGTGAAGGCTTCTTCCTGTGCGGTACCCCAAACAAAAGGCACATCCTTCTTTGTAAGCTCGTTGAGAGGTGCAGCAATGGTGCTGAAATCTCTTACAAAACGCCTATAGAATCCAGCGAGGCCAAGAAAACTCCTCACTTGTGTGACTGTTTTGGGCTGCGGCCAACTCTCAATAGCTTCAATCTTGGCTTTGTCAACTTCAATTCCCTGTGGAGTAACAACATAGCCAAGAAAAGATACTCGGTCGGTGCAAAAGGTGCACTTCCCAAGGTTACCAAACAAACGTGCATCACGTAGAGCAATAAAAACAGCACGTAAATGTTCCAAATGTTCTTCCAAAGATCTGCTATAAATCAGTATGTCATCAAAGTAAACTACCACAAATCGTCCAATGAAAGCACGTAAAACTTCATTCATTAATCTCATGAAAGTACTAGGTGCATTAGTTAACCCAAAAGGCATGACTAACCACTCATATAATCCAAACTTAGTTTTAAATGCTGTTTTCCATTCATCTCCCAATTTCATACGAATTTG
>NW_021295225.1:0-1444 GCF_002162155.2 Triticum dicoccoides | reverse complement strand
CGCACCCGAACTCCGGCCGCCGCAGCCGAGCTCGCCGCCGTCAACTCCGGCCACCCCGAGCCCAACCACCACCACCAATAGTCGCGGCTCAACCTCAGCAACACGTAGATGCCTTCCGCCGTCCATTTGGTTGCCGGAATGGCAAAAAGCACTTTCGCCGCCGTCTCGGGCCTCGCCGGCGTCATGTCGCCGGTGGGGTTTGACCTGTCCGACCTGAGGTTTGACCCCCCAGGGTCACTGACGCGTGGGCCCTGTCGGTCAGATGGTTAGATTAGCGCTAACCACTGTTAGTTAACCCCTGACACTGACCAGTGGGCCCCAGCGCCACTAATTAGTAATTAGAATTAATTTAACCCTGTTTAACCCCCCTGTCACTGACGTGTGGGCCCCACACGTCAGGTTTGACTCCAGCCAGCCGCAGTTGACCACTGACGTCATGCTGACGTCATGCTGGCGCAATAATTATATTTCTGGATTTAAATTAAATCAGGAAATTCCAGAATATTATTTAAACTTCAAAAATTCATAACTTTTATTCTGTAACTCCAAATTGGACAAATTATATATGAAAAATGATCAGAAAAATCCAATCTATCCATCTGTACTATTTTCATGCATGATAAAACAAGTTAAATTGATGTTTCAAGCAGAACAAAGAAAAGCACTTTAAAAGGCCATATTTGAATCTGAAATTTGAATCCTTGATTCAAATTTGTTCAAACCCTTCTGGTTTTAGTTGCATTAGCCCAACACACTCATATTGCCATGTTTCATGCATGCATCATATTGTTGCACATTGTTTGGTGATGGTTGTATATCGATGTCCCTTGCGACAGGTTCTGCCTCCGAGGAATACCGTGATTACCCTAACGAAGAACCGTATCAGTGCATCGAACCATCAGGCAAGCAACCAACCATTTGATCATATCGATACAATCCCATGTTCTCGCTCCTGCTCTCTTTTACTGCGTTAAGACAACGCGATTCAACTGCTGTGTGCTACGGTAGTTGAACCCATTTCCTCTGCATGACCTGTCATTGCCACAGTAACTAGATGAAACTCACTAGCATGTGTAGGAGTTGTTTGAGCCATATGTATGTGTTGTTCCTACCTTGCTATGCCTGCTATGCTTAGAGTCGTGTCAGGTCTGGTTCATCTGGGTGATGGGCTAGAGTGAAATGATTATGTCGGTAATGAGAGTGGTGTGGTGAACACGATTTGGTAAAGGTATCGATGAGAGGCCATGTAGGAGTACATGGTGGGTTGTTTCATTGAAGCTGACCTTAAGCACTGAGATCTGTATGCGTGATTTAAGATACAGCTACTACCATGCATTGGGCCCTGAAATATGACCCCGCTCGACTTCTTATTCACCCTAGCTCTCTGTCCAGGAGTTGCAAGTAGTTTCTGGTGTTTGTAGCCTACTGGAGGCCGTGGACAGCG
>NW_021295224.1:0-1258 GCF_002162155.2 Triticum dicoccoides | reverse complement strand
GAGCTATGGAGAAGCGATGGTGGGCCCGGATTCCGATAAATGGCTTGAGGCCATAAAATCCGAGAGAGGATCCATGTATGAAAACAAAGTGTAGACTTTGGCAGAACGGCTCGATGGTCGTAAGGCTAATGAGTACAGATGGATTTCAAAAGGAAGACGGACAATGATGGTAAATGTCACCATTAAGAAAGCTCGACTTGTCGTTAAGATGTTTTCCGACAAGTTCAAGGAGTTGACTACGATGAGATTTTCTCACTCGTAGCGATGCTAAGAGTCTGTTGGAATTATATTAGCGATTACTGCATTATTTATGAAATCTTGCAGATAGGATGTCAAAACATTGTTTCCTCGACGATTTTAATGAGGAAAGGTTGTATGTGATACAACCGGAAGGTTTTGTCAATTCCGAAAGATGCTAATAAGTATGCAAAGCTCCAGCAATCCTTCTAAGGACTGGAGTGAGCATCTCGGAGTTGGAATGTATGCTTTGATGATGATCAAAATTTTTGGGTTTGTACAAAGTTTATGAGAAACTTGTATTTCCAAAGAAGTGAGTGGGAGCACTATAGAATTTCTGATGAGTATATGTTGTTGACATATTGTTGATCAGAAATGACGTAGAATTTCTGGAAAGCATATAGGGTTATTTTGAAAGTGTTTTTCAATGGAAAGCCTGGATTAAGCTACTTGAACATTGAGCATCAAGATCTATAAGGATAGATTAAAATGCTTAATAATACTTTCAAATGAGCACATACCTTGACATAATCTTGAAGGTGTTCAAGATGGACCAGTCAAAGAAGGAGTTCTTGCCTGAGTTGTAAGGTACGAAGTTAAGACTTAAAGCTCGACCACGGCAGAATAGAGAGAAAGGACGAAGGTCGTCCCCTATGCTTAAGACGTAGGCTCTTCAGTATGCTATGCTGTGTACCGCACCTGAAGTGTGCCTTGCCATGAGTCAGTCAAGGGGTACAAGAGTGATCCAAGAATGGCTCACAGGACAGTGGTCAAAGTTATCCTTAGTAACTAGTGGACTAAGGAATTTTCTCGATTATGGAGGTGGTAAAAGAGTTCGTCGTAAAGGTTACGACGATGCAAGCTTGACACCTATCCGGATAGCTCTGAGTAGAGAGACCGGATACATATAATGGAGCAATAATTTAGAATAGCTCCAAGTAGAACAGTTGTTTGGAATAGCTCCAAATAGAGCGTGGTAGCTGCATCTAGGAGATGACATAGAGATTTGTAAAGCACACAC
>NW_021295223.1:0-1325 GCF_002162155.2 Triticum dicoccoides | reverse complement strand
GCATGAAGTGGGAGGATTGTCTTCCTTATGCTGAATTCTCATACAACAACAGCTTTCAAGCAAGTTCGGGCAAGGCCCCCTTTGAAATTCTATATGGCAGGAAGTGCCGTACCCCTCTCAACTGGTCTGAAACCGGTGAACGTCAGCTGCTGGGTAATGACTTAATCACAGAAGCAGAAGAAATGTGCAAAGTCATTCGTGATAACCTCAAAGCAGCCCAGTCCCGCCAGAAGAGCTACTATGATAGTAAGCACCGTGATCTGGCTTTCGAGATCGGAGGTCACGTTTACCTCCGCGTCTCTCCCATGAAAGGTACTCGTCGCTTCGGTATCAAAGGGAAGCTTGCCCCTAGATACGTGGGACCTTTCAAGATTGTCAGCAAGAGAGGCGACCTCGCCTATCAACTCGAGCTTCCTTCAAACTTTGCAAATGTTCATGATATGTTCCATGTCTCTCAACTTCGAAAGTGCTTCAAGACTCCTGACTGCACCGTCAACTTCGAGGACATTGAGCTCCAAGAAGATCTCTCTTATCGTGAGCACCCAGTTGCTATTCTTGGAGAGACTGAACGCAAGACTCGCAACAAGTCAATTAAATTTCTCAAAGTCAAGTGGTCACACCATTCCGACCGTGAAGCTACCTGGGAACGCGAGGATCACCTCCGTTCTGAGTACCCAGAGTTCTTTCAGTCCTAGATCTCGGGACGAGATCTTTTCGTAGTGGTGGAGTGTTGTAACGCCCCAGGCATACTTTCCATATTTGTATCCAACTCTTGCCGTCTCCGGCGCTAAGTTATATTTATTTCTCGGGTTTGGGTCTTTGTCTCCGTGTGTTGTTTTTCTTTTTCGTGCATCTCTTATCATGCCATCTCGTGCATTGCATTTGCATACATGTTCATCTCATGCATTCGAGCATTTTCCCCGTTGTCCGTTTTGCATTCCGGCGCTTCGTTCTCCTCCGGTGGTCATTTCTAGTCTTCTTTTGTGTGTGGGGTCTAAACATTTCCGGATTGGACCGAGACTTGTCATGCGGCCTTGGTTTACTACCGGCAGACCGCCTGTCAAGTTTCGTATCATTTGGACTTCGTTTGATGCCCCAACGGTTAACCGAGGGACCAGAAAGGCCTCGTGTGTGTTGCAGCCCAACACCCCCCAAATTTGGCCCAAAACCCACCTAACTCTGCTCCATGTCCTAGAGCGTTCGATCACGATCGTGTGGGCGAAAACCGCACCTCTTTTGGACTCTCCTAGCTCCACTTACGCCTATAAATACCCCCTCCATTCGGATCTTCTTCCCCCGTCCGAAACCCTAGTTTTAAAAAAAAA
>NW_021295222.1:0-2424 GCF_002162155.2 Triticum dicoccoides | reverse complement strand
GGGTACATGTACCCGGGCGAGGTAGACGACCGTGATTGACTAGCGAGTACCCGGGGAACATCGGCCAACCAAGCAGCCACGGAGAGGGTTGACCAGGATTCATTTGGATGGAGAATAGATTTTGCAGTGTTTTTCCCTCAGGATGATGCGCCGTGCATGGTTCATCCGAGCTGTTGCGGTCGGCTCGCTCATAAATCTACTGAGGTGGTGAGGAAATGTAAGATGGTCATTTTTCGGGTGCTGTTGCGCATTGTTGGGCTCATTATATAGTGTTTATGATTTGTACAAGCACTGACAGATGTGGAGCATCCAGCTTGTGGGACTTAAAAATAGAGTGGGTGTTTGATGGTATAAAATTTACATGCACTAAAACCCCAGGGGCATAGATTAGCGCATTCGACCAAACCCTAGTTGGTTATGAACGCTGGTTGGTTCTTCGTCTGGGGTCAGGTACTTTAATTCTTTGCGTTTCAGAAAGAATGAAATGCATAGGGGACCATCCTTTTTTTGCTTTCTGATTTACGGATTCACAGGGGGCGAGGGAGAAACTTAGTTGACTGACAATGACAAAGGCTTGCGAAACAAAGTGATCAGAGGGCCGGGTGGCTACTGCATGGTCGAGCGAAGGCCTTTAAAGCCGCCCGATCTCCCAGGCACCACCGGTAGACTCAACTTTTGACCAGGCACTTCTACCATTGCCTTTTAATTGGTGTCGACATTGGCCTATAAACGCAGCGTCCGGTGGACTGTTTGGTCCATTCTCTGCCTCTTCGTCGATGGAGTACCCTTTGGAACATCCCCGGGTTGATCCTCTTCCAGGCTCATGGATGGAGATGGAGCTGGCCATTGTGGAGGCTGCGCAGGTGCACTTGTTCATGAGGGAGCCTGCCCAGGGGTTAGCAGAGCTGGAGGACAAGCATCACCACACCATAAGCGTGTTCATAGAGGAAGCTGGCCGTGCCCAGGGGGATTCCTAGGGCCATGCCCGTGGCGTTGGCCATGGGCGTGTCTATGCCGGTGGCCGGGACGTTGATGGTGTCAGTGGGGTCGAAGTGGTGGTCGCAGTGCTGGTGGCCACTGTTATTCATCACCATGGACGTGCTCCCGGTTGTAATTAGTTTTAGACGATCTATGAATGTAAGTCGCAGCGCGACAGATTTCCGGCTTGCTTTTATTGGAAAAGATCAAAGCTTTTGGATTTGTTGCCCGTGTTGATTTTTCACATTCAACAGCCATGCCCATGAACGATCTTAATGAGTGCCAAGTACAGCCGATGCTGCCGGACGTAGCAACGACGATCACGCTGCCCGGAGACAGGATGGCATGTGACGAGAAAGCGATTGCAGCTACGGAACCCACCTCGGGCTGCAGAGATTACACAGTGAAGATGGAATGGGCGTTCCTTCGCGAGCCGTCCCAGATGACCCTTGTGGTTAGCCTGCTGTGTTGGTGCTTGTGTTGGGGAAGTGGAGGTACCTTTGCCTTCCGGTCTGCTACTGTTGCGGCCCCTGCCCAGATGCCATGTTTTGGAATGCCTGGCCGACATTTGGACACAACGTTCTGCCTCTCTGTCATTTTATTGTGCGTGTGTTCTGCATCTACCCTTTGATAATGTTCTTTACCTTGATCAGTTGATTGTACGCTCGGTTCTTTTTTCCTTGTCTTCTGTGTGGTTTGTGTCAGGGTGTAATACTTGCCTATTGAGTTACTCTGGCCGGCCGAAGAAGCACATGGGCAACCCATGCGTCGTCGAAATTTTGTTGTCTGGCTTTGCAGTTTATTCGAATGTTGGCATGGTCCGTGTTGGATCATGCCGGGCACCTACTTCATGTTTGCATCCATGGGTGTGTACCGGCCATGCTACAGGTACTTTTCTCTTGTGGTTTACCATAGTCTACCAGGGATACGTCCTATGGAATGGATGGACCCCATGCTGCCTTTGTCGTGATGATGGACAGGTGTGATAGCGTGGATGGGCGTCCATCATGACCAACTTAAAAATATAGATGGATCCTCACATGCTATGACATGCTAGATACGTGTCAGTGATGATGTTCATGAAATGGTGTCAGGCCGACATGGACTGTCATTGCATGCTCGGCTAGCGAGGGCTGCCTAGATGAAAGGTCCAGGTAGCTGGTGCATCGTCGTACGATAGAGTGAAAGAGAGCTTTGCCACAAATAACGACAAGAGTCGTTGACCATCTCATCCTACACCTGGCCGGTGTGCATGATCCAATAGCAACCACCTTGGCGTATGATCTAATAAGCAGAACCTCCTTTCCCTCATTGCAAAAAATGAACGCTGCTACATCAGGACCTAACAGCAGCGTGCGCTAGTCGAATGTTGCTAGTTTCTACCTTACCAGCTGTGTTCGGCCCGAGTGCTGCTTGCATCCTGTTACTAGTGGCATCCTACTAGCA
>NW_021295221.1:0-1252 GCF_002162155.2 Triticum dicoccoides | reverse complement strand
GGAGCACAGGGCTAGAGCGGACCAGATCATGCTGCGCCAATGCAAGAAGAAGGCCCGCCAGATGCAGTACGGGGTGCGCTATGTGGCCATCTCCACATACTACCACGACTATCTTGGTGTGAAGATGACCAAGGAAGAAGCGCAGAGGATGGGCATTACCTTGGAGAGGCCCGAGTTCTTGGCGGTAAGTATAAAAGATTTTTCATTATGCTTTCATTATGCTTTCATTACCTTGTGGTACATTATGCTTTATGCTTTATGCTTCCATAACACCAATTTGGACACACCTACAATATGTAGGTGTGTCCAAATTGGTGTTATGGAAAAGACGAGTCCTGGGCGGCATTGGTGGATCTTTTGTGTGATGAGGTTGGAGCCTGGGCGGCTATGAGAACCCAAAATAAGGCTAACCGAGGGATGGAGGGAGTACATGCTCAGGGAAACCGAAACCACTATCTCCAGAAGGCAGTTAATGTATGACTAACCCCATTAAACATTCTTCTTCTTCTATTTACCATCACTTTCTTATGTATGACTAACCTCTGTTTGGTGGTGCAGGAGGAGAAACTGAAGCGGCCGCTCTCACACATGCAGGCGTGGGAGATCGCCCATACACGGAAGGACCCCAAGCCTGGCGAGCCCAAGTACTACGGCAAGAAGACCGCAGGGAGGAAGAAGGCCTACTCTGAAGCGTATCTGGAGTTACATCCTGACACACCTGACCCCATTGCGGCGCCTCTGGACGACATGGCGGTGGTGAGGATGGGGCCCAAGGAGCACGGTCGGGACGCGGTTCTCGATGCTGTGATCACTCCTAGTATCTCCTACACACAGCTTCGTCGGATCGACCCGAGCCTGAGCCAGCGCACGAGCCAGCCAGTGACTAGTACACAGTCCCTCTTTCAGGAGCAACAATCTGTAAGTATTTTCCCTCTTATCTTCATTTCTCACTTCATTTTCCGCATTTAATAGTTTTATGAGTTCCATCATGTCATACCGTAGGCCTACATGGAGTACACACGCCAGGAGACCATGGCGTGGCATAAGAGGCTTTATGAACACCAAGTGCAGAGGGATAGCCAGATGCAGCAGGCTTTTCAGGATATGGCGGCCGACAGGTGTCCTCAGTTCCCTACAGCACAATGCCCTCCAGCACAACCAGTGCTGATGACCTTTGAGGAGTTTGTGGCACAGAACGCTGGCCCCTCGCCGGTTAGTTCATCCCCAATCTATTCACCCAAAGCATGTCATG
>NW_021295220.1:0-1365 GCF_002162155.2 Triticum dicoccoides | reverse complement strand
GACGGACTTCAGCTTCGCTACGGGAGAGAAAGTCTCGTCGTAGTCAATCCCTTGAACTTGTCGATAACCCTTAGCGACAAGTCGAGCCTTATAGATTGTAATATTACCATCCGCGTCCGTCTTCTTCTTAAAGATCCATTTGTTTTCTATCGCTCGCCGATCATCGGGCAAGTCTGTCAAAGTCCATACTTTGTTTTCATACATGGATTCTATCTCGGATTTCATGGCTTCAAGCCATTTGTTGGAATCCGGGCCCGCCATCGCTTCTTCATAGTTCGAAGGTTCATTGTTGTCTAACAACATGATTTCCAGGACAGGGTTGCCGTACCACTCTGGTGCGGAACGTGTCCTTGTGGACCTACGAAGTTCAGCAGTAACTTGATCCGAAGTACCTTGATCATCATCATTGTTTTCCTCTTCAGTTGGTGTGGGCATCACAGGAACGGTTTCCTGCGCTACGCCACTTTCCCGCTCAAGAGGTAGTACTTCATCGAGTTCTACTTTCCTCCCACTTACTTCTTTCGAGAGAAACTCTTTTTCCAGAAAGCATCCGTTCTTGGCAACAAAGATCTTGCCTTGGGATCTTAAGTAGAAGGTATACCCTACAGTTTCCTTAGGGTATCCTATGAATACGCATTTTTCCGACTTGGGTTCGAGCTTTTCAGGTTGAAGTTTCTTGACATAAGCATCGCATCCCCAAACTTTTAGAAACGACAGCTTAGGTTTCTTACCAAACCATAATTCATACGGTGTCGTCTCAACGGATTTAGACGGTGCCCTATTTAAAGTGAATGTAGCTGTCTCTAGAGCGTATCCCCAAAATGATAGCGGTAAATCGGTAAGAGACATCATAGACCGCACCATATCCAATAGGGTGCGATTACGACGTTCGGACACACCGTTTCGCTGAGGTGTTCCAGGCGGCGTGAGCTGTGAAACGATTCCACATTTCCTTAAGTGTGTACCAAATTTGTGACTTAAGTATTCTCCTCCACGATCTGATCGTAAGAATTTTATCTTTCGGTCACGTTGATTCTCTACCTCATTCTGAAATTCCTTGAACTTTTCAAAGGTCTCAGACTTGTGTTTCATTAAGTAGACATACCCATATCTACTCAAGTCATCTGTGAGAGTGAGAACATAACGATATCCTCCGCGAGCCTCAACGCTCATTGGACCGCATACATCGGTATGTATGATTTCCAACAAGTTGGTTGCTCGCTCCATTGTTCCGGAGAACGGAGTCTTGGTCATTTTGCCCAAAAGGCATGGTTCGCACGTGTCAAACGATTCATAATCAAGAGACTCTAAAAGTCCATCGGCATGGAGCTTCTTCATGCGCTTGACACCAATGTGACCAAGGCG
>NW_021295219.1:0-967 GCF_002162155.2 Triticum dicoccoides | reverse complement strand
CAGCAATCCTTGGTGGGGAGAAGCAAGATGATCTCCTCAAGGATGATTTCCGGGAGATCGCTGATGCGGTCCATCGGGGATTCTACCGGTTCCTTAGATCAGGGTGGGAGGGGGGCTCGCCGCTTCTCCCCGCACTGCTGGATGCGGGATCTACAACCGGCGTCGCCGCTGGCAGGAGCCTCATCTTCTTGGCACTGGGGCCAGCCGACTCCATTTTCCTTGTGGGCGTCGCGTTGAGCTCACGGGTTTGAGCAGAGTAGCCAGAGACAAGCCTAGTGGCAGTGTGAGTGGGGAAGAAGGAGGGCTGGGGTTTTCTGTAGGAGTGGAAGAAGAGGAGCATGTGTTTTTTGTACTTGTGAGGAAGAAGGTGAGCGGGGGTTTTCTGGACGAGTGAGGAAGATGGGGAGCGGGGGCATTGGGGGGCGACGGAAGCGGGAGAGTCCAGCGAGCTTTAGTATAAGTGGAAGCAAGGAGGAAGGAGGGTTTTCCTAGGATTGCCCCCTCTTCAAGAAATATGGGCTTCTCCTTGCAAAAAACAAAAACAAATGGGCTTTAAGATGGATAGGCTTTTGTATCAGCCCTGTCAGCTGCCCGTGTTTCATACTGGAGGGCATTGTGCTAGAGGCAGTCCGAGACGCTCTCCAGATTATTGCCCATTCAAAATAAAAAAAGAGACGCCTCCAACTTATGGCTGCTCATCAGTAACCTTTTTCAACTTGGCATCCACCAAATTAGAGGATGCGGTACTAGGTGCAGATACTCACACTAGTCGCGTAGCGCGGCAAAGTGAGGTGTCAAATAACAGGCCTACAATATACTTACTAGATTGTGAAGGTTCACAGGCTTGTCAACATTTACATTAAACTAAGCTTCAGAAGATATGGTATGCATACTAACATTCAGAAGAACAAAAGTTCAGCATGTTTCACCATACTATAACCAATACAAAGTTGTGAGTGTCGGTGGG
>NW_021295218.1:0-979 GCF_002162155.2 Triticum dicoccoides | reverse complement strand
CTCCTGCGCCTCTCCCTCTTGGCCGGCGCCCCCTCCCCCCTTGGCTCCTTTATATACGGAGGCAGGGGCACCTCTAAACACACAAGTTGACACAAGTTGATCCACGTGATCGATTCCTTAGCCGTGTGCGGTGCCCCCTGCCACCATATTCCTCGATAATACTGTAGCGGAGTTTAGGCGAAGCCCTGCTGCTGTAGTTCATCAAGATCGTCACCACGCCGTCGTGCTGACGAAACTCTTCCCCGACACTTTGCTGGATCGGAGTCCGGGGATCGTCATCGAGCTGAACGTGTGCTCGAACTCGGAGGTGCCGTAGTTTCGGTGCTTGATCGGTTGGATCGTGAAGACGTACGACTACTTCCTCTACGTCGTGTCATCGCTTCCGCAGTCGGTCTGCGTTGGGTACGTAGACAACACTCTCCTCTCGTTGCTATGCATCACATGATCCTGTGTGCGGGTAGGAAATTTTTTGAAATTACTACGAAACCCTACAGTGGTATCAGAGCCTAGGTTATTGATGTTGATGTTATATGCACGAGTAGAACACAAGTGAGTTGTGGACGATACAAGTCATACTGCCTACCAGCATGTCATACTTTGGTTCGGCGGTATTGTTGGACGAGACGACCCAGACCAACCTTACACGTACGCTTACGCGAGACCGGTTCCCTCGACGTGCTTTGCACAGAGATGGCTTGCGGGCGACTGTCTCTCCAACTTTAGTTGAACCAAGTATGGCTACGCCCGGTCCTTGCGAAGGTTAAAACGGAGTCTATTTGACAAACTATCGTTGTGGTTTTGATGCGTAGGTGAGATTGGTTCTTACTTAAGCCCGTAGCAGCCACGTAAAACATGCAACAACAAAGTAGAGGACGTCTAACTTGTTTTTGCAGGGCATGTTGTGATGTGATATGGTCAAGGCATGATGCTGAATTTTATTGTATGAGATGATCATGTTTTGTAACCAAGTTATCGGCAA
>NW_021295217.1:0-967 GCF_002162155.2 Triticum dicoccoides | reverse complement strand
CAGCAATCCTTGGTGGGGAGAAGCAAGATGATCTCCTCAAGGATGATTTCCGGGAGATCGCTGATGCGGTCCATCGGGGATTCTACCGGTTCCTTAGATCAGGGTGGGAGGGGGGCTCGCCGCTTCTCCCCGCACTGCTGGATGCGGGATCTACAACCGGCGTCGCCGCTGGCAGGAGCCTCATCTTCTTGGCACTGGGGCCAGCCGACTCCATTTTCCTTGTGGGCGTCGCGTTGAGCTCACGGGTTTGAGCAGAGTAGCCAGAGACAAGCCTAGTGGCAGTGTGAGTGGGGAAGAAGGAGGGCTGGGGTTTTCTGTAGGAGTGGAAGAAGAGGAGCATGTGTTTTTTGTACTTGTGAGGAAGAAGGTGAGCGGGGGTTTTCTGGACGAGTGAGGAAGATGGGGAGCGGGGGCATTGGGGGGCGACGGAAGCGGGAGAGTCCAGCGAGCTTTAGTATAAGTGGAAGCGAGGAGGAAGGAGGGTTTTCCTAGGATTGCCCCCTCTTCAAGAAATATGGGCTTCTCCTCGCAAAAAACAAAAACAAATGGGCTTTAAGATGGATAGGCTTTTGTATCAGCCCTGTCAGCTGCCCGTGTTTCATACTGGAGGGCATTGTGCTAGAGGCAGTCCGAGACGCTCTCCAGATTATTGCCCATTCAAAATAAAAAAAGAGACGCCTCCAACTTATGGCTGCTCATCAGTAACCTTTTTCAACTTGGCATCCACCAAATTAGAGGATGCGGTACTAGGTGCAGATACTCACACTAGTCGCGTAGCGCGGCAAAGTGAGGTGTCAAATAACAGGCCTACAATATACTTACTAGATTGTGAAGGTTCACAGGCTTGTCAACATTTACATTAAACTAAGCTTCAGAAGATATGGTATGCATACTAACATTCAGAAGAACAAAAGTTCAGCATGTTTCACCATACTATAACCAATACAAAGTTGTGAGTGTCGGTGGG
>NW_021295216.1:0-1114 GCF_002162155.2 Triticum dicoccoides | reverse complement strand
TGATGTTTATCATGTTTTACATCTTATTTGCTTAGAACAACGGTAGCATAAATAAGATGATCTGTGACACCCCAAAAATTTGGCCTTGTTTTAAGGGAATAAAATTTTGCCAGGATTTAAAACTTTGAATTTTTGAGCTCCTTTTTTTTGATCATTTCCTTCCCTGTTATTATGAGCTTTTCCCAGAGAGAAAACTTTTCAAATGTGTTATTGGACTTGATTAACCTCTCAAGTAAAACTTTTCCTTATCCAGTATAACTAATTAACTGATTTAGTTGCTTGATCATTGTTTTCTTGAAAAATGGATTTTTAAGGTTAAATGGCCATATTTGAACTACAACCATTTGATAAATTCACTTAAAATTTCCACAAAAATTTGGAGATGTCATGTGATGTTTTTAAATCACTTTTATGCAAAAATATATTTCATTCATGAAATATTTTGAGCTCTACACTCAATTTTTCTTCTCTGGTCCAGAGTGCATTTTTACACTGCAACCTATTTAAATATTTCTTTAAAACTTGTACCAAAATTAAGGGAGGTCAGTAGGAGCCTATTATTCCACTTTGTGCAAAAACCTATTTATGTTCTTTGAAAAAATTGAGTGAATCAACCTCATCTTCTTTCTGGACCAACTTGATAGTTTGTCCAGCAACCATGTTTTTACTTGCTCTTTGACATTTGATTATTTCTCCTACTTGTAGTCCCCCATGTTAAACCCTTATGTCCAGGAGCATGCACCTTTTGGATCATTTTTGGTTCATGAAATAATGTCATATATTTCCTGTCCAGAATTGAAATTCTGCTAAAGTTACACTAACAAGTTTCTGCTTTTGGCCAAATAACCTCACCACTCTCTCTTTCATCCACAGAGACACTGATCTGGAGATTTTGGCCACTCCAAGAAATGCCTAAGTGCCCTTGGCATTTTGTCAAACACCTTTCGGGCATGATCAGTTTTGACATGAGTCCTTGTTTGCACTATGGACTTAATCCCCTGGCCAGACCAGCATGTCCAATGGTTTTGCCTTAAACTATAACCCCACCCTGCTAACTTTCTTGTGGTTTGGAGCCCCCTAACATGCCATAGCATTTCGTCGAGCACGTCCCGTG
>NW_021295215.1:0-1107 GCF_002162155.2 Triticum dicoccoides | reverse complement strand
TATATTTGATATACATGTGATTGATGTGTACCTTACCAGTAATCGTAGTAACTCCTGGGTATTTGATACCGGTGCCGTTGCTCATATTTGTAACTCACAGCAGGAGCTGCGGAATAAACGGAGACTGGCAAAGGACGAGGTGACGATGCGCGTCGGGAATGGTTCCAGAGTCGATGTGATCGCCGTCGGCACGCTGCCTCTACATTTACCTACGGGATTAGTTTTGAACCTTAATAATTGTTATTTAGTGCCAAGTTTGAGCATGAACATTGTATCAGGATCTCGTTTAATACGAGATGGCTACTCATTTAAGTCTGAGAATAATGGTTGTTCAATTTATATGAGAGATATGTTTTATGGTCATGCTCCGATGGTCAATGGTTTATTCTTAATGAATCTCGAGCGTAATATTACACATGTTCATAGTGTAGAAGCCAAAAGATTTAAAGTTGATAACGATAGTCCCACATACTTGTGGCACTGCCGCCTTGGTCACATTGGTGTCAAGCGCATGAAGAAGCTCCATGCCGATGGACTTTTAGAGTCTCTTGATTATGAATCGTTTGACACGTGCGAACCATGCCTCTTGGGCAAAATGACCAAGACTCCGTTCTCCGGAACAATGGAGCGAGCAACCAATTTGTTGGAAATCATACATACCGATGTGTGCGGTCCAATGAGCGTTGAGGCTCGCGGAGGATATCGTTATGTTCTCACTCTCACAGATGACTTGAGTAGATATGGGTATGTCTACTTAATGAAACACAAGTCTGAGACCTTTGAAAAGTTCAAGGAATTTCAGAATGAGGTGGAGAATCAACGTGACCGAAAGATAAAATTCTTACGATCAGATCGTGGAGGAGAATACTTAAGTCACGAATTTGGTACACACTTAAAGAAATGTGGAATCGTTTCACAGCTCACGCCGCCTGGAACACCTCAGCGAAACGGTGTGTCCGAACGTCGTAATCGCACTCTATTGGATATGGTGCGGTCTATGATGTCTCTTACCGATTTACCGCTATCATTTTGGGGATACGCTCTAGAGACAGCTACATTCACTTTAAATAGGGCACCGTCTAAATCCGTTGAGACGACACCGTATGA
>NW_021295214.1:0-1559 GCF_002162155.2 Triticum dicoccoides | reverse complement strand
ATAATTTATGTGGATAAGCTCTTCTAGGACTTCCATACGGCGGTCGAGACTACTCTCGAAGAATGGAATGATGGAAAGGCTGTTATAATGTGCCAAATATCCCATTTAAATGATTTCCGACTTTCAAAGGAGGAGAAAATGTAAAGTAATAAATCAAAAGGTTATTAAAAACTCTTAAAAAATATGTGACTCCTACATATATAAGTTGTTGTAGGATTTTCAAATGGCGGCATAGACCACTTCGAAACAAGAAACGGAGCAACGCTTCTTTCACTTGTTGGTAATGCAATTTAAACAAGTTTTCAGTTTCGCAAAAATCGAAAATCTACCATGATGGATAAAAAAGGTTAAAAATGTACCAGATTATCTTTAGGTAATTAAGTTGCTATCTGAGGTGCATATAGATGCACATACTACCCTCGAAGCATGAAATGGTGGAAACTATTTCCGAATATGTCGATGATGCTTTTTTAATAATTCTTCAGTTTTGAACAAAGTGAAAATTTATAGTGATGGATCAAAAGGGAACAAAATTGGTGATGAAATTATATGATTGATATTTATAAGTTGTTATACGAGATCCATATGGTCAAACATACAACTTTCAATGCTTGAAATAAATAAATGCTGTTGGAATGTCTAAATGATGCTATTTAAGTAAGTTTTCTTTTTAGCGAAAAAAATCAATGGCAACGGATCAAATGTTTATGAAAAGGTGCTAAACATGAATAATTTATGTGGATAAGCTCTTCTATGACTTCCATACGGCGGTCGAGACTACTCTCGAAGAATGGAATGATGGAAAGGCTGTTATAATGTGTCAAATATCCCATTTACATGAGTTCCGACTTTCAAAGGAGGAGAAAATGTAAAGTAATAAATCAAAAGGTTATTAAAAACTCGTAAAAAAATGTGACTCCTACATATATAAGTTGTTGTAGGATTTTCAAATGGCGGCATAGAGCACTTCGAAACAAGAAACGAACCAAGGCTTCTATCACTTGTCGGAAATGCAATTTAAACAAGTTTCTAGTTTCGCAAAAATCGAAAATCTACCATGATGGATAAAAAAGGTTAAAAAAATGTACCAGAATATCAGATTTCTTTAGGTAATTAAGTTGCTATCTGAGGTGCATATAGATGCACATACTACCCTCGAAGCGTGAAATGGTGGAAACGATTTCGGAATATGTCGATGATGCTTTTTTAATTATTCTTCAGTTTTGAACAAAGTGAAAATTTATAGTGATGGATCAGAAGGGAATAAAATTGGTGATGAAATTATATGATTGATAGTTATAAGTTGTTATACGAGATCCTTATGGTCAAACATACAACTTTCGATGCTTGAAATAAAGAAATGCTGTTGGAATGTCTAAATGATGCTATTTAAGTAAGTTTTCTTTTTAGCGTAAAAAATCAATGGCAACAGATCAAAAGTTTATGAAAAGGTGCTAAACATGAATAATTTATGTGGATAAGCTCTTCTATGACTTCCATACGGCGGTCGAGACTACTCTCGAAGAATGGAATGATGGAAAGGCTGTTATAATGTGTCA
>NW_021295213.1:0-894 GCF_002162155.2 Triticum dicoccoides | reverse complement strand
TGTTATCTTCAGAAGTGCCAGGCAAGCAAAACCCCCTTGTTCATTCCGATAAAATCCCACTCTCTCGCTCCTGCTCTCTTTTACTGCATTAGGACAACATCGATTCATCTGTTACTTGCTGCGGTAGCTGAACCCCTTTATCCTTTGCATGACCTGTCATTCCACAGTAAATAGATGAAACCCACTAGCATGAGTAGGAGTTGTTTGAGCCCTGTTGTGCCTACTCATTCATGTTTGTTTGTCATGCCTGCTACTGCTTAGAGTTGAGTCAGGTCTGATTCGTCGGGGATGAATCAGAGGTGTGTGAACATGTCCTACTGTGTGTGAGCTAAGTGTGTGAACACGATTTGGTAAAGGTAGCGGTGAGAGGCCATGTAGGAGTACATGGTGGGTTGTCTCATTGCAGCCGTCCTCAGGAACTGAGTTCTGTGTTTGTGATCCATGATTCAGCTACTACCACGCATTGGGCCCGAAACCAATGGACCCTCTCGTCTTCTTAATCACCCTTGTCCTCTGTCCAGGAGTTGCAAGTAGTTTCTGGTGTTTGTAGTATGCTGGAGGCCGTGGACAGCGCTGACCGTAGGGGTGGGCTGTGATGCGGTAGGCACGTGGCCGGGTAAACCGGGCACCCGTTTGGTGTCACGGAACCCTGTACACATCGTTTGGGGCTGTGAGCGAAACTCCGGCCGGATCTCCTCATGGATGGAACCCGAATAGGCGATAAACCTGGACTAGAGACTTGAGTGTTTAGGCAGGCCGTGGCCGACACCCACGTTGGGCTTCCGCTTGAAGGTTGCCGAGTACATGTCGTGTAAACGGCGGTAAGTGGTGAGAGCGTGTGTGAAGAAGTACACCCCTGCAGGGTTAACCTAATCTATTCGAATAGCCGTGTCC
>NW_021295212.1:0-1339 GCF_002162155.2 Triticum dicoccoides | reverse complement strand
AGAAACTTGATTTTCCTGTCACGTTGATTCTCAACTTCACTCTGAAATTCCTTGAACTTTTCAAAGGTCTCAGACTTGTGTTTCATTAAGTAGACATACCCATATCTACTCAAGTCATCAGTGAGGGTGAGAACATAACGATAGCCACCGCGAGCCTCAACACTCATTGGACCGCACACATCAGTATGTATGATTTCCAATAAGTTGGTTGCTCTCTCCATTGTTCCTGAGAATGGAGTCTTGGTCATTTTACCCATGAGGCATGGTTCGCACGTGTCAAATGATTCGTAATCAAGAGACTCTAAAAGTCCATCAGCATGGAGCTTCTTCATGCGTTTGACACCTATGTGACCGAGGCGGCAGTGCCACAAGTATGTGGGACTATCACTATCAATCTTACATCTTTTGGTACTTACACTATGAATATGTGTAGCATTACGCTCGAGATTCATAAAAAATAAACCATTCACCATCGAAGCATGACCATAAAACATATCTCTCATATAAATAGAACAACCATTATTCTCGGATTTAAATGAGTAGCCATCTCGAATTAAACGAGATCATGATACAATGTTCATGCTCAAACTTGGCACAAAATAACAATTATTGAGGTTCAAAACTAATCCCGTAGGTAAATGTAGAGGTAGCGTGCCGACGGCGATCACATCGACCTTGGAACCATTCCCGACGCGCATCGTCACCTCGTCCTTCGCCAGTCTCCGTTTATTCCGCAGCTCCTGTTGTGTGTTACAAATATGAGCAACGGCACCGGTATCAAATACCCAGGAGTTACTACGATTACTGGTAAGGTACACATCAATTACATGTATATCAAGTATACCTTTGGTTTTGCCGGCCTTCTTGTCCGCTAAGTGTTTGGGGCAGTTCCGCTTCCAGTGACCACTTTCCTTGCAATAAAAACACTCAGTCTCGGGCTTGGGTCCATTCTTTGGCTTCTTCCCGGCAGCTTGCTTGCTGGGCGCGGCAACTACCTTGCCGTCCTTCTTGAAGTTCTTTTTACCCTTGCCCTTCTTGAACTTAGTGGTTTTATTGATCATCAACACTTGATGTTCCTTTCTGACTTCTACCTCTGCTGATTTCAGCATAGCAAATACTTCAGGAATGGTCTTTTCCATCCCCTGCATATTGAAGTTCATCACAAAGCTCTTGTAGCTTGGTGGAAGCGACTGGAGGATTCTGTCAATGACCGCATCATCCGGGAGATTAACTCCCAGCTGAGTCAAGCGGTTATGCAACCCAGACATAGTGAGTATGTGCTCACTGACAGAACTGTTTTCCTCCATCTTACAGCTGAAGAATTTGTCGGAGACTTCAT
>NW_021295211.1:0-938 GCF_002162155.2 Triticum dicoccoides | reverse complement strand
AAAATGACCTATTTAACCTAGGATAGCTCTAAAATGACCTATACTTAGCATTTTTTTGCTCCAAAATGACTCAATATGCTTAGCTAGCTTAAAAATTACATAATAAGCTTAATTAGCTCCAAAATGACCTATTTAACCTAGGATAGCTCTAAAATGACCTATACTTAGCATCTTTTCCTCCAAAATTACTTAATATGTTTAACTAGCTCCAAAATGACATAATATGCTTAAGAAATGACATAGTTTAGCTCCTAAATGACTTCACATGCTTAGCTAGCTCCAAAATGACATAATAACCTTACTTAGCTCTAAAATGACATATTTAACCTAGGATAGCTCTAAAATGACCTATACTTAGCATTTTTTCCTCCAAACTAGCTCTAAAATGATATAATATGCTTAAGAAATGACATATTTTAGGTCCTAAATGACTTCATACGCTTAGCTAGCTCCAAAATGACATAATAACCTTACTTAGCTCCAAAATGACCTATTTAACCTAGGCTAGCTCTAATATGACCTATAGTTAGCATTTTTCCACCAAAATGACTCAATATGCTTAGCTAGCTCAAAAATTACATAATAAGCTTAATTAGCTCCAAAATGACCTATTTAACCTAGGATAGCTCTAAAATGACCTATACTTAGCATCTTTTCTCCAAATTTACTTAATCTGCTTAACTAGCTCTAAAATGACATAATATGCTTAAGAAATGACATAGTTTAGCTCCTAAATGACTTCACATGCTTAGCTAGCTCCAAAATGACATAATAACCTTACTTAGCTCTAAAATGACCTATTTAACCTAGGATAGCTCTAAAATGACCTATACTTAGCATTTTTTTGCTCCAAAATGACTCAATATGCTTAGCTAGCTTAAAAATTACATAATAAGCTTAATTAGCTCCAAAATGACCTATTTAACCTAGGATAGCTC
>NW_021295210.1:0-1394 GCF_002162155.2 Triticum dicoccoides | reverse complement strand
ATCATAGACCGCACCATATCCAATAGAGTGCGATTACGACGTTCGGACACACCGTTTCACTGAGGTGTTCCAGGCGGCGTGAGTTGTGAAACGATTCCACATTTCCTTAAGTGTGTACCAAATTCGTGACTTAAGTATTCTCCTCCACGATCTGATCGTAAGAATTTTATCTTTCGGTCACGTTGATTCTCTACCTCATTCTGAAATTCCTTGAACTTTTCAAAGGTCTCAGACTTGTGTTTCATTAAGTAGACATACCCATATCTACTCAAGTCATCAGTGAGAGTGAGAACATAACGATATCCTCCGCGAGCCTCAACGCTCATTGGACCGCACACATCGGTATGTATGATTTCCAACAAGTTGGTTGCTCGCTCCATTGTTCCGGAGAACGGAGTCTTGGTCATTTTGCCCAAGAGGCATGGTTCGCACGTGTCAAACGATTTATAATCAAGAGACTCTAAAAGTCCATCGGCATGGAGCTTCTTCATGCGCTTGACACCAATGTGACCAAGGCGGCAGTGCCACAAGTATGTGGGACTATCGTTATCAACTTTAAATCTTTTGGCATCTATACTATGAACATGTGTAATATTACGCTCGAGATTCATTAAGAATAAACCATTGACCATCGGAGCATGATCATAAAACATATCTCTCATATAAATTGAACAACCATTATTCTCAGACTTAAATGAGTAGCCATCTCGTATTAAACGAGATCCAGATACAATGTTCATGCTCAAACTTGGCACTAAATAACAATTATTAAGGTTCAAAACTAATCCCGTAGGTAAATGTAGAGGCAGCGTGCCGACGGCGATCACATCGACTCTAGAACCATTCCCGATGCGCATAGTCACCTCGTCCTTCGCCAGTCTCCGTTTATTCCGCAGCTCCTGCTGTGAGTTACAAATATGAGCAACGACACCGGTATCAAATACCCAGGAGTTACTACGAGTACTGGTAAGGTACACATCAATCACATGTATATCAAATATACCTTTGGTGTTGCTGGCCTTCTTATCCGCTAAGTATTTGGGGCAGTTCCGCTTCCAGTGACCCTTCCCCTTGCAATAAAAGCACTCAGTCTCAGGCTTGGGTCCATTCTTTGACTTCTTCCCGGTAACTGGCTTACCAGGCGCGGCAACCTCCTTGCCGTCCTTCTTGAAGTTCTTCTTACCCTTGCCCTTCTTGAACTTAGTGGTCTTATTGACCATCAACACTTGATGTTCTTTCTTGATTTCAGCCTCTGCTGACTTCAGCATCGAGAACACTTCAGGAATGGTCTTTTCCATCCCCTGCATGTTGTAGTTCATCACAAAGCTCTTGTAGCTTGGTGGGAGCGACTGGAGGATTCTGTCAATGACCGCCTCATCTGGGAGGTTAATGTT
>NW_021295209.1:0-4432 GCF_002162155.2 Triticum dicoccoides | reverse complement strand
CACCATTAAACCAAGGAGAGGACAAGGAGGTGTCTGGTGAACTCAACGGCAATTCACCGAGATTCCCAAAAGATGGATTTCCACCATTAAGTGAACAATGGGATAACATTTGTTAGATCAAATGATATAAGGAAGTATGCTCGAGGAAAACATACACAATTAAACACTGGTTGAAGGGTGCGCCCGAAGTACGGGTTGGGTTGCACGACCAACGTTAGAATGGTGATTCAATTAGCGAAGGACTTAGAATGAACTATCGCCCATTCACTTCAAAGCAATAGGGTTGTTAGAAGTTTTGAATTCACACGTCATAGCTCCATTGTCGGTATTCCGGTTGAAATCAATACGGGGACCAAGGAATGAACGAAGATGGCATGAAGTATTATGATATCAAGAATTATTAAGAGGTGGCGAAATTCTCGCCACATTCTTGACAAAAAGAGATGGTAATACTTCCGAGATAAGGAAGATCAACTGCTGGGTAGCAGTGATCTCAAGGTTTACACAAAACACGAACAAGTTGTGTTGAACGGAAGGCAATACGGTGGTCGATGAGAACAGGAATCATCGAGGGGCAAGGATGGTATTACCCATTATGAATTCAATTGAATTCCTTGAAGAGCTCATAAGGTTGATGATGACCACGACACAATTGTCGAGAGATTTCATGCAGATGTAATCGATCGGCGACGACATCAAGTCAAAGTAATGATGAAGTGAAAGGTTATAGGAACCAAGGGTACGACACAAACTCGAACTCAAGTTTGATGTTCAGGGTGAAACGATATGACGAGGAAGATCGATGCAAGATTAGCTCATCGTCGAAATTTGTGCTCCGGAAAGGACCAAGTAGCACAATTAAAATTAGCATGGTAAGGATGTAGCCGAACAGGCTAGAAATGACGCGATCGGGTACAAACTCGTACATAAAGAAGATTATCAAAAGTTGTTGAACCATAGTGCAGACTCGGTTCACATATCGGTGTTCTCGGTTGACGACAACCCAGAACCTAGGAAAATTGGAATCGGTGAGAAATAACAGTTGACGAAGAACCCATAAAAAGTTATGCAGTTCCATGATATTTTCGAGATACCAGAGTGTAATACTCGATGGTAGATCAGAGTAAGGGTTGGACTGGGGGTATTGCTCTACAGAAGACAAGTGCTTAATCTTGCACGAGAAATGGTATTTAAAAGAGAACATGGTCGGAACCACGATTGTAAAAGGCCATACCCCAGATATAAGATGAACTTATATCAAGGGAATAATTAATTTTAAAATAAGCTTCGATGAGAAGATGTACATCGGGTCCATGGGCATGAACACAAATTCAAGGTCGACTCCCACTTCTCCAATGCATAACCTTTCATTCACTTCTCACGTCCGATGAAGATGCAGTGTTGAAATTTTATCTGGTGAAGTACCAGAAGTGTATGACTCGTGAAAACTTTCGGGTTCACACGGTTTAGAGAAGGCATATGTTCAACCCATAGGGCTTCTTAGAGGCATATACCACAAGTTTCAAGAGTAAATAACACAAGCCCGAAAGCAGAGTAAGGTTGGCCAAGCGGAGGATACAACTTAACAAGGGCATTATGTATCAGGGGAAGAACTCATAAAGTGATCAAATGTGAAGGACACTGTCGGATAACAATCCAACAAAGGACTTGATGGTCCACAAAGGATCTGATACGAGTATCGGTACTCAACTAGAGGGAGAAGAATGCAAGGAGATCAGATTATAGAAACAACTGATTAACTCAATTGTCAAATGCAAAGGAATTATGATTTCCAAATCAAGGGATCAGAAGCAATGCTCTGGTTAGGGATGGATAAGTTGAATAGCCTTAGGGTATAATCAACGACAATTGGATTGGTCGAGAACCAATTCCAGTTAAAAGAATGGAAGCTCAGCCGGAAAAGTAATTTATAAGGATCAATGATGATTGCGTGTATTCGCAAACATATTGAGTCAACAGACTCAAAATGATAATGACAAGGAATGTCATTAAGACTACGAGAGTTACGGGATTAACCATAATGCAAGCAAGCAAGAATTTCAAGAGCCAAAGGCTCCAGAGGATTTTCGGAAGATCGAATATTATTTTTGAAGACTTTTGTGAAACACAAGAACAACTGGGGATGAGCGGATACTCGGCAAGTGCGGCGATTTATTTGAAGGGGTATTCATGTGGCAAAGAACTGCTAGGCAGTAGGCACGAAGTATTCTCGGAACAATAGAGAAAACTTCGGGTATCTTGTAATAACAAGAACAATGGGGAATGATCGTAAGAATGGCAAGTGTAAGTAGTTATCCATAAGGATTTATCGGTGGTCGGGAATAGCAAAAGTGATGGGCACAAAGTCTCGAGAGAATATCAAAGAGTATCTCCGAAATCTTCTGGTGCAGTCGGTGACCATCTGGACTGAAGGGGCTCTCCGGGAGAAAGTATTTTCGAGAACCTAAAGTTAGTTTTTAGTAAAAATCGTTTAACCCGAATAGAAGAGGGTTCAGAATCCCAGAGTAAAGGTCGAGGAATAAAAGATCCTAATACCTCCCGATGGCGACGTGGGCCCATGGGCCACACAGCCATGTTAGTAAAAGTTTTTCAATGACTAGACTCGACTTCGGCCAAGGAGTTGGAAAGGGGGATTCCTACAGGCAGTCGGCTCTGATACCAACTTGTGACGCCCCCGATTCAATCGTACACTAATCATGCACGCAAATGTGTACGATCAAGATCAGGGACTCACGGGAAGATATCACAACACAACTCTACAAATAAAATAAGTCATACAAGCATCATAATACAAGCCAGGGGCCTCGAGGGCTCGAATACAAGTGCTCGATCATAGATGAGTCAGCGGAAGCAACAATATCTGAGTACAGACATAAGTTAAACAAGTTGCCATAAGATGGCTAGCACAAACTGGGATACAGATCGAAAGAGGCGCAGGCCTCCTGCCTGGGATCCTCCTAACTACTCCTGGTCGTCATCGTCAGCCTGCACGTAGTAGTAGGCACCTCCAATGTAGTAGTCGTCGTCGACGCTGGCTCCTGGCTCCTGGACTCCAGCATCTGGTTGCGACAACCAGAAAGAAAGGAAAGGGGAAAAAGGGGGGAGAAAGCAACCGTGAGTACTCATCCAAAGTACTCGCAAGCAAGGAGCTACACTACATATGCATGGGTATATGTGTAAAGGGCCATATCGGTGGACTGAACTGCAGAATGCCAGAATAAGAGGGGGATAGCTAATCCTGTCGAAGACTACGCTTCTGGCAGCCTCCGTCTTGCAGCATGTAGAAGAGAGTAGATTGAAGTCCTCCAAGTAGCATCTCCAAGTAGCATATCCAGGTAGCACCTCCAAGCGCATCTCCAGTCGCATCGCATAGCATAATCCTACCCGGCGATCCTCTCCTCGTCGCCCTGCGGAAAAGCGATCACCGGGTTGTCTGTGGAACTTGGAAGGGTGTGTTTTATTAAGTATCCGGTTCTAGTTGTCATAAGGTCAAGGTACAACTCCAAGTCGTCCTGTTACCGAAGATCACGGCTATTCGAATAGATTAACTTCCCTGCAGGGGTGCACCACATAACCCAACACGCTCGATCCCATTTGGCCGGACACACTTTCCTGGGTCATGCCCGGCCTCGGAAGATCAACACGTCGCAGCCCCACCTAGGCAAAACAGAGAGGCCAGCACGCCGGTCTAAACCTAAGCGCACAGGGGTCTGGGCCCATCGCCCATAGCACACCTGCACGTTGCGAGGGCGGCCGAAAGCAGACCTAGCCTAGTGGCGTTCCAGTCCAATTCGGCGCGCGCCGCTCCGTCGCTGACGTCTGAAGTGCTTCGGCTGATACCACGACGTCGGGATACCCATAACTACTCCCACGTAGATGGTTAGTGCGTATAGGCTCGTAGCCAGACTCAGATCAAATACCAAGATCTCGTTAAGCGTGTTAAGTATCTGCGAACGCCGAACAGGGCCAGGCCCACCTATCTCCTAGGTGGTCTCAACCTGCCTTGCCGCTCCGCCACAAAGTAATAGTCGGGGGCCGTCGGGAACCCAGGCCCACCTCTACCGGGATGGAGCCACCTGTCCTTTCAGCCCCCTCGTCAGAATCACTTGCGGGTACTCAATGAGCTGACCCGACTTTAGTCACCATCTGTATAGTATGTATGTATGTATAGTATATACCCGTGATCACCTTCCAAGTGATCACGGCCCGATAGTATAGCAAGGCAGACTGACAAGAATGTAGGGCCAATGATGGAACACTAGCATCCTATACTAAGCATTTAGGATTGCGGGTAAGGTATCAATGACTGTAGCAGCAATGACAGGCTATGCATCAGAATAGGATTAACGGAAAGCAGTAACATGCTACGCTACTCTAATGCAAGCAGTATAGAGAAGAGTAGGCGATATCT
>NW_021295208.1:0-795 GCF_002162155.2 Triticum dicoccoides | reverse complement strand
GGTGCTCGCGCCTAGCACGATGTTCCTTGGATCGTTCCCAAATTCTGGGTATTCGAAGTTCAATGCTTGCCACTGGCTCGCATCCTTAGGGTGACTCAGCATCTTGTCTTTTTTATCTATCTCCGGATCATTTGCGTCATCTTCTCGCTTCTTCTCCTCCCTATCCGCGTGCCAACGCAGGAGCTTTGCTACCTTAGGATCCGCGAAATACCGCTGCAGACGAGGAGTGATCGGAAAGTACCACACCACTTTTCGAGGAGCTTTCTTCCTCTTCTTGTATCGAGTGACACCGCACACCGGACATATTGTAGACTCCGCGTGCTCGTCCCGATAAATGATGCAATTGTTCATGCACACATGGTATTTCACGTGCGGTAAATCCAGAGGACACACGATTTTCTTCGCCTGCTCCAAACTGGTCGGGCACTTGTTCCCCTTGGGAAGACGTTCGTGCCAGAATGACATGTTGTCGTTGAACCATGCGTCGGTCATTTTGTGTTTTACCTTCATCTCCAGAGCCATGAGCGTTACTTTCAGGCGGGTATCCTCGGGCCTGCATCCTTCATACAACGGAGTAACCGCGTCTAACTCAAGTTGATCCATCTTGGCTTTCTCTCGGGCGGCAGCCCTTGCGTTATCCGTCTGCTTGAGAAGCAGCTCTTGAATATGAGGGTCCTGCACCCAGCCCATCGATGGTCCAACGTCATCTGCTCCGCCGGCATCATCATCATGTCCTGCATCTTCTACATGATGACTGTGTACAGCATCACCGTCGTGATCATCTCCTGGGGATTC
>NW_021295207.1:0-723 GCF_002162155.2 Triticum dicoccoides | reverse complement strand
GGCGGCCTTTGGTCTCGGTTGGTGGAACCAACCGGGACTAAAGGGGGGCATTGGTCACAGTTTGTGCCATGAACCGTGACCAATGCACCCTTTAGTCCCGGTTGGTGCCACCAACCGGGACCAAAGGCCTTGTGCGGTAGTCGCGTCGAAAGTTTAGTCCCACCTCGCTAGTTGAGAGGGGTGCGCAGTGGTTTATAAGCCCCACTGCCGCACCCCTCTCGAGCTCCTCTCCATTGCAGGCTCACGGGCCTAATTGTCACTGCTATGCCTGTGGGCCTACTGGCCTCCTGCGGGCCTGAATCCTGGCCCTTGGATGGGTTTCTAGTCGTATTCAGGCCGTGGGGGCCCAGTAGGTGGCATTTTTTTGTTTTTTTGTTGCTTTATTTATTTTCTTTTGTTTTTTGCTTTATTTTTTAATTCTTTATGCTTTTAGTTTTAGAAAAATTATAAACTTTTTGTTAATGCCATTAGTTTTCAAATTTGAAAACACTTTTTTAGTTTTTTTTGTTTTCTTTGTTGCTTTATTTATTTTATTTTTTGATTAACTTTACTATAAAAATAGTTTTTCCTGTTTTTTTGATTTGTTTTTTGCATTATTTATTTTCGTTTGTTTTTTGCTTTAATTTTTAATTCTGTTTGCTTTTAGGTTAGCAAAATTATAAACTTTCTGTTAGTGCCATTAGTTTTCGAAAAATTATAAACTTTGTGTTAGTGCCATTAGTT
>NW_021295206.1:0-1312 GCF_002162155.2 Triticum dicoccoides | reverse complement strand
ATAGCTACTACCATGCATTGGGCCCTGAAATATGACCCCGCTCGACTTCTTATTCACCCTAGCTCTCTGTCCAGGAGTTGCAAGTAGTTTCTGGTGTTTGTAGCCTACTGGAGGCCGTGGACAGCGCTGACCGTAGGGGTGGGCTGTGATGCGGTAGGTACGTGGCCGGGTGTACCGAATACCCGTTAGGTATCTCGGGAACCCTGTTCACATCGTTCGGGGCCGTATGGGAAACCTCGGCCGGACTCCCTGCGGATGGAACCTGAATAGGCGATAAACCTGGACTAGAGGCTTAAGTGTTTAGGTAGGTCGTGGTCTACACCCACGTCGGCTTTCGCTTGAAGTCTGCCGAGCACATGTCGTGTGCAGACGCTAAGTGGTGGAAACATGTATGAAGAAGTACACCTCTGCAGGGTTATCATAATCTATTCGAATAGCCGCGTCCGCGGTAAAGGACTACTTGGTTGCCTATACAGTTCATAGACAAGTAAATGGAAACTGCTAAAAGCCTCAAGATAAGTGTGAGTGCCGAGGATGGCTCTTCCGTAGGAAGACGGAGACGGATCCTCGGTAGTGTATTGAATTGGTGAGTAGTGGACTCGTGTGCGCAAAACCATTTCAAGTTGGAGTATCGTAGGATAGCCTAGCCAAGAGTCAAAGCTGGCTTGCTGCAATAACTCCACCAACCCTTCTTGATAATATGCATGTATATAGGATCTGATGTAAGTCTTGCTGAGTACCTTTGTACTCATGTTGCTATAATCTACATTTTACAGAAGACGCTGCATCCCCTTCTGATGGGTTCTATGTAGACGTTGACATCAACGAGTAGGCTAAAGACCCAGGTGGTGACCCTGAGCTTGTGAAGGACCACGTAGTATAGTTAGGCTTTCCAAGCCTCTTTTATTTTACTAGTTGTCTGTACTCAGACAAGTTACTTCCGCTGCTGGTTTGTATGACTGTATGACTTGTATGTTGGGTCGTGAGACCCGTACCTTTGTGTATGTTATGTATGGCTCCCTGAGCCTTAAATAAAGTACTTGTGTCATAGAGTCATGTTGTGATGCTTCGTTGTATTTGCACATATCGAGCATATTGTGTGTATGATTGAAATGCTTGGTATGTGTGGGATCTGACTATCTAGTTGTTTATCTTTAGTAGCCTCTCTTACCGGGAAATGTCTCCTAGTGTTACCGCTGAGCCATGGTAGCTTGCTACTGCTCTGGAACACTTAGGCTGGCCGGCATGTGTCCTTCTTCGTTCCTGTGTCTGTCCCTTCGGGGAAATGTCACGCTTTGAGTACCGGAGTCCT
>NW_021295205.1:0-2441 GCF_002162155.2 Triticum dicoccoides | reverse complement strand
GTTGTCCAGTGATCTACTCCTAGATCACTATTGTACTCCCTTGACAAACTCAGTGGTAGGGTATACAATAGATCTGGTACACAGCATGGCATACTTTATAGAACCTATGGCGGAGGCATAGGGAATGACTTTCATTCTCTTTCTATCTTCTACCGTGGTCGGGCTTTGAGTCTTACTCAATTTCACACCTTGTAACATAGGCAAGAACTCTTTCTTTGACTGTTCCATTTTGAACTATTTCAAATTCTTGTCAAGGTATGTACTCATTGAAAAAACTTATCAAGCGTCTTGATCTATCTCTATAGATCTTGATGCTCAATATGTAAGCAGCTTCACCGACGTCTTTCTTTGAAAAACTCCTTTCAAATACTCCTTTATGCTTTCCAGAAAATTCTACATTATTTCCAATCAACAATATGTCATTCACATATATTTATCAGAAATGATGTAGTGCTCCCACTCACTTTCTTGTAAATACAAACTTCGCCGCAAGTCTGTATAAAACTATATGCTTTAATCAACTCATCAAAGCGTATATTCCAACTCCGAGATGCTTGCACCAGTCCATAGATGGATTGCTGGAGCTTGCACATTTTGTTAGCACCTTTAGGATCGACAAAATCTTCTGGTTGCATCATATACAACTCTTCTTTAAGAAATCCATTAAGGAATGTAGTTTTGACATCCATTTGCCAAATTTCATAAAATGTGGCAATTTGCTAACGTGATTCGGACAGACTTAAGCATCGCTACGAGTGAGAAAATCTCATCGTAGTCAACACTTTGAACTTTGTCAAAAACCTTTTTCGACAAGTCTAGCTTTGTAGATAGTAACACTACTATCAGCGTCCCTCTTCCTCTTGAAGATCCATTTATTTTCTATGGCTTGCCGATCATCGGGCAAGTCAACCAAAGTCCACACTTTGTTCTCATACATGGATCCATCTCAGATTTCATGGCCTCAAGCCATTTTTGCAGAATCTGGGCTCATCATCGCTTCCTCATAGTTCGCAGGTTCATCATGGTCAAGTAACATGACCTCCAGAACAGGATTACCGTACCACTCTGGTGCAGATCTCACTCTGGTTTACCTAGGAGGTTCGGTAGTAACTTGATCTGAAGTTACATGATCATCATCATTAGCTTCCTCACTAGTTGGTGTAGTAGTCACAGCAACAGATTTCTGTGATGAACTACTTTCCAATAAGGGAGCAGGTACAGTTACCTCATCAAGTTCTACTCACTTCTTTCGAGAGAAACTCCTTCTCTAGAAAGGATCCATTCTTAGCAACGAATATCTTGCCTTCGGATCTGTGATAGAAGGTGTACCCAACTGTCTCCTTTGGGTATCCTATGAAGACACATTTCTCCAATTTGGGTTTGAGCTTATTAGGATGAAACTTTTTCTTATAAGCATCGCAACCCCAAACTTTAAGAAACGACAACTTTGGTTTCTTGCCAAACCACAGTTCATACGGTGTCGTCTCAACGGATTTAGATGGAGCCCTTTTTAACGTGAATGCAGCTATCTCTAATGCATAACCCCAAAACTATAGTGGTAAATCGGTAAGAAACATCATAGATTGCACTATATCCAATAAAGTACGGTTATGACGTTCGGACACACCATTATGCGGTGGTGTTCCAGGTGACACGAATTTGTGAAACTATTCCACATTGTTTTAATTGAAGACCAAACTTGTAACTCAAATATTTGTCTCCGCGATCAGATCGTAGAAACTTTATTTTCTTGTCATGATGATTTTCCACTTCACTCTGAAATTCTTTGAACTTTTCGAATGTTTGAGACTTATGTTTCGTCAAGTAGATATACCCATATCTGCTCAAATCATCTGTGAAGATCAGAATATAATGATACCCGCCGCGAGCCTCAACACTCATCAGACCGCATACATCAGTATGTATTATTTCCAATAAGTCAGTTGTTCGCTCCATTGTTCCAGAGAACGGAGTCTTAGTCATCTTGCCCATGAGGCATGGTTCGCAAGCATCAAGTGATTCATAATCAAGTGATTCCAAAAACCCATCAACATGGAGTTTCTTCATGCGCTTTACACCAATATGGCCTAAACGGCAGTGCCACAAATAAGTTGCACTATCATTATTAACTTTGCATCTTTTAGCTTCAATATTATGAATATGTGTATCACTACAATCGAGATCCAGCAAACCATTTTCATTGGGTGTATGACCATAGAAGGTTTTATTCATGTAAACAGAACAACAATTATTCTCTAATTTAAATGAATAACTGTATTGCAATAAACATGATCAAATCATATTCATGCTCAACGCAAACACCAAATACCATTTATTTAGGTTCAACACTAATCCCGAAAGTATAGGGAGTGTGCGATGATGATCATATCGATCTTGGAACAGCTTCCAACACACATCGTCACATTACTGTTAACTAGTTT
>NW_021295204.1:0-2441 GCF_002162155.2 Triticum dicoccoides | reverse complement strand
GTTGTCCAGTGATCTACTCCTAGATCACTATTGTACTCCCTTGACAAACTCAGTGGTAGGGTATACAATAGATCTGGTACACAGCATGGCATACTTTATAGAACCTATGGCGGAGGCATAGGGAATGACTTTCATTCTCTTTCTATCTTCTACCGTGGTCGGGCTTTGAGTCTTACTCAATTTCACACCTTGTAACATAGGCAAGAACTCTTTCTTTGACTGTTCCATTTTGAACTATTTCAAATTCTTGTCAAGGTATGTACTCATTGAAAAAACTTATCAAGCGTCTTGATCTATCTCTATAGATCTTGATGCTCAATATGTAAGCAGCTTCACCGACGTCTTTCTTTGAAAAACTCCTTTCAAATACTCCTTTATGCTTTCCAGAAAATTCTACATTATTTCCAATCAACAATATGTCATTCACATATATTTATCAGAAATGATGTAGTGCTCCCACTCACTTTCTTGTAAATACAAACTTCGCCGCAAGTCTGTATAAAACTATATGCTTTAATCAACTCATCAAAGCGTATATTCCAACTCCGAGATGCTTGCACCAGTCCATAGATGGATTGCTGGAGCTTGCACATTTTGTTAGCACCTTTAGGATCGACAAAATCTTCTGGTTGCATCATATACAACTCTTCTTTAAGAAATCCATTAAGGAATGTAGTTTTGACATCCATTTGCCAAATTTCATAAAATGTGGCAATTTGCTAACGTGATTCGGACAGACTTAAGCATCGCTATGAGTGAGAAAATCTCATCGTAGTCAACACTTTGAACTTTGTCAAAAACCTTTTTCGACAAGTCTAGCTTTGTAGATATGAACACTACTATCAGCGTCCCTCTTCCTCTTGAAGATCCATTTATTTTCTATGGCTTGCCGATCATCGGGCAAGTCAACCAAAGTCCACACTTTGTTCTCATACATGGATCCATCTCAGATTTCATGGCCTCAAGCCATTTTTGCAGAATCTGGGCTCATCATCGCTTCCTCATAGTTCGCAGGTTCATCATGGTCAAGTAACATGACCTCCAGAACAGGATTACCGTACCACTCTGGTGCAGATCTCACTCTGGTTTACCTAGGAGGTTCGGTAGTAACTTGATCTGAAGTTACATGATCATCATCATTAGCTTCCTCACTAGTTGGTGTAGTAGTCACAGCAACAGATTTCTGTGATGAACTACTTTCCAATAAGGGAGCAGGTACAGTTACCTCATCAAGTTCTACTCACTTCTTTCGAGAGAAACTCCTTCTCTAGAAAGGATCCATTCTTAGCAACGAATATCTTGCCTTCGGATCTGTGATAGAAGGTGTACCCAACTGTCTCCTTTGGGTATCCTATGAAGACACATTTCTCCAATTTGGGTTTGAGCTTATTAGGATGAAACTTTTTCTTATAAGCATCGCAACCCCAAACTTTAAGAAACGACAACTTTGGTTTCTTGCCAAACCACAGTTCATACGGTGTCGTCTCAACGGATTTAGATGGAGCCCTTTTTAACGTGAATGCAGCTATCTCTAATGCATAACCCCAAAACTATAGTGGTAAATCGGTAAGAAACATCATAGATTGCACTATATCCAATAAAGTACGGTTATGACGTTCGGACACACCATTATGCGGTGGTGTTCCAGGTGACACGAATTTGTGAAACTATTCCACATTGTTTTAATTGAAGACCAAACTTGTAACTCAAATATTTGTCTCCGCGATCAGATCGTAGAAACTTTATTTTCTTGTCATGATGATTTTCCACTTCACTCTGAAATTCTTTGAACTTTTCGAATGTTTGAGACTTATGTTTCGTCAAGTAGATATACCCATATCTGCTCAAATCATCTGTGAAGATCAGAATATAATGATACCCGCCGCGAGCCTCAACACTCATCAGACCGCATACATCAGTATGTATTATTTCCAATAAGTCAGTTGTTCGCTCCATTGTTCCAGAGAACGGAGTCTTAGTCATCTTGCCCATGAGGCATGGTTCGCAAGCATCAAGTGATTCATAATCAAGTGATTCCAAAAACCCATCAACATGGAGTTTCTTCATGCGCTTTACACCAATATGGCCTAAACGGCAGTGCCACAAATAAGTTGCACTATCATTATTAACTTTGCATCTTTTAGCTTCAATATTATGAATATGTGTATCACTACAATCGAGATCCAGCAAACCATTTTCATTGGGTGTATGACCATAGAAGGTTTTATTCATGTAAACAGAACAACAATTATTCTCTAATTTAAATGAATAACTGTATTGCAATAAACATGATCAAATCATATTCATGCTCAACGCAAACACCAAATACCATTTATTTAGGTTCAACACTAATCCCGAAAGTATAGGGAGTGTGCGATGATGATCATATCGATCTTGGAACAGCTTCCAACACACATCGTCACATTACTGTTAACTAGTTT
>NW_021295203.1:0-1278 GCF_002162155.2 Triticum dicoccoides | reverse complement strand
GAACGAGTAAAGTGACTTGCCGGTAACGAGATTGAACAAGGTATTGGTATACCGACGATCGAATCTCGGGCAAGTAAAATACCGCTAGACAAAGGGAATTGTATACGGGATCGATTGAGTCCTTGACATCGTGGTTCATCCGATGAGATCATCGTGGAACATGTGGGAGCCAACATGGGTATCCAGATCCCGCTGTTGGTTATTGACCGGAGAACGTCTCGGTCATGTCTGCATGTCTCCCGAACCCGTAGGGTCTACACACTTAAGGTTCGATGACGCTAGGGTTATAAAGGAAGCTTGTATGTGGTTACCGAATGTTGTTCGGAGTCCCGGATGAGATCCCGGACGTCACGAGGAGTTCCGGAATGGTCCGGAGGTAAAGATTTATATATAGGAAGTCCTGTTTCGGCCATCGGGACAAGTTTCGGGGTTATCGGTATTGTACCGGGACCACCGGAAGGGTCCCAGGGGCCCACCGGGTGGGGCCACCTGCCCCAGGGGGCCACATGGGCTGTAGGGGGTGCGCCTTGGCCTACATGGGCCAAGGGCACCAGCCCCAAGAGGCCCATGCGCCTGGGGAAACCCTAAAGGAAGAGTCCCAGCAGGGGAAGGCACCTCCTAGGTGCCTTGGGGGGGGGGAGGACTCCTCCCCTGGCCGCCGCCCCCTTGGAGATTGGATCTCCTAGGGGCTGGCGCACCCCCCCTTGGGATCCCTATATATAGTGGGGTAGGAGGGCCTCCCAAACACACCTTATGCCTTTGGTGCAGCCCCTCCCTCTCTCCCAAGTTCTCCTCCTCTTCTCCCATGGTGCTTGGTGAAGCCCTGCGGGATTGCCACGCTCCTCCACCACCACCACGCCGTTGTGCTGCTGTTGGATGGAGTCTTCCTCAACCTCTCCCTCTCTCCTTGCTGGATCAAGGCGTGGGAGACGTCACCGGGCTGTACGTGTGTTGAACGCGGAGGTGCCGTCCGTTCGGCACTTGATCATCGGTGATCTGAATCACGACGAGTACGACTCCATCAACCCCGTTCACTTGAACGCTTCCGCTTAGCGATCTACAAGGGTATGTAGATGCACTCCCCTTTCTACTCGTTGCTGGTCTCTCCATAGATAGATCTTGGTGTTACGTAGGAAAATTTTTGAATTTCTGCTACGTTCCCCAACAGTGGCATCATGAGCTAGGTCTATTGCGTAGATTCTTTGCACGAGTAGAACACAAAGTAGTTGTGGGCGTTGATGTTGTTCAATATGCTTACCGTTACTAGTCCAATCTTGT
>NW_021295202.1:0-989 GCF_002162155.2 Triticum dicoccoides | reverse complement strand
TGCACCCATTGAATTAACTATTGATGCAAAAGAACCAATGTTTAATCATTTTGATATGACCTCTAATCTTGGTGATGATTCTGTGTTAAATGACTTATTGCATGTTTGCTTATTTAAGCATGTTGTAGCATGTAAATTTGATGCAAGTAAGGTTTATTCACCAATGTTGGGATGGTTTAATGATGAACATTGTCAATCTTTTGAAATGAATAAGAGCTTCACTTATATGTGCAAACTGAGTTGCAATATTTTCATGCCTTCTACTTCTTGTGCTAATTTTTTGGCTTTAGATTTTATGAACTCTGCAAGTTACTCATCTATTCAAGTGTCATATATGCAAAAATCAAGGGAAGTAAAAATGGATGACATATACATATACAACATGTACACCTTGTCTCTTTTGTTAGCCACATTTCAGATTAAGCAACGCCGAGGACGGCTTTATTTTCAAGAAAGGGAGGATGATGAGGACATGACTACCTTGGATATGACCAAAAATATTGCATATATGCATATTTGTCAGGTGATTTGTAGTGCAAACTATTCAATAATCTATTTATGTTATCCAGAACAAAAATACTTCACACACTTTTGTGTTTTGTCTAATTGCAGGTGTATGGGACATTTGTACAATCCACATATGAAGATAAGGAAGAAAGAGATGTTTATTTGCTGTTCAAAAAGTTCTCTCACGTCACTTTTGGCCCAAGAGAAGATAGAGTCCAAGTCTCTCACGTTCTGGATTCAGATTCGGACTGCACAGACATACCTGACTCAAAACGCACACAAGTTTTTCATACGGACTCCGAATTGGGTGATTCTTTTTTTGTTGGAAACTAGATTTCGTGCACTTTCCAACCCAATTGGAATCACCTTCAAATTCGTCCGGAGCGTTGAGTTGTGGATGAAACAATCTGATGCTGCAGCAGAATCCGAGTCAAACTACAAGTCCAAAGGTGTTACATCACCTCCACTTGGGCCCATTGGCC
>NW_021295201.1:0-791 GCF_002162155.2 Triticum dicoccoides | reverse complement strand
TTCGTGTACAAACCGGACAAACTCTTTCGGAGTATCAGGGTTTCGGACAAGAACTCATCTGTTACACGAGCACTTCAATGTTTTTTAAAATTATTTGAACTCCGGACTTCTTTTGTGTTAAGTATGCGGCATTCAAAGCGATGTCATCAATTTCCAACATGTTCTGACATCATTTGTTGTTTTTTGGTCATTTACCTAATTGTTTAGAGAGCTAAATGACCGTGAAATTGAAAATCACTACAAAATGAATTCTGAAAATGTTGAAACTTGGCATGGTATCATCATTTCACCCGCATAGCATGTGCGAAAGAGTAGAGAGGGTCACGGCAAAAACTAGACGCACTTCATGTACAAACTGGACAAACTCTTTCGGAGTATCAGGGTTTCGGACGAGAACTCATCTGTTACACGGGCACTTCAATGCTTTTTAAACTTATTTGAACTCCGGACTTCTTTTGTGTTCAGTATGCAGCATTCAAAGCGAGGTCATTAATTTCCAACATGTTCTAACATCATTTGTTGTTTTTCGGTCATTTACCTAATTGTTTAGAGAGCTAAATGACCGTGAAATTGAAAAGCACTACAAATTAATTCTGAAAATGTTGAAACTTGGCATGGTATCATCATTTCACCTGCATAGCATGTGCGAAAGAGTAGAGAGGGTCACGGCAAAAACTGGACGCACTTCATGTACAAACTGGACAAACTCTTTCGGAGTATCAGGGTTTCGGACGAGAACTCATCTGTTACACGGCCACTTCAATGTTTTTTAAACTTATTTGAACTCCGGA
>NW_021295200.1:0-2190 GCF_002162155.2 Triticum dicoccoides | reverse complement strand
TGATGTAACTCTCTTTTGCAGTGTGTTTGTTGGGATCTGATGAACTTTGAGTTTATGATCAGTTATATCTTTTTATATCCATGAAAGTTATTTGAGTTTCTTTGATCTCTTATATGCATGATTACTTATAGCCTTGTATTTCTTCTCCAATATTTGGGTTTTGTTTGGCCAACTTGATCTATCTATCTTGCAGTGGGAAGAGGTGCTTTGTAGTGGGTTCGATCTTACTGTGCTTGATCCCAGTGACAGAAGGGGAAATGACATGTATGTATCGTTGCCACTAAGGATAAAACGATGGGGTCTATCTATACATAGGTAGATCTTCTCTACATCATGTCATCGTTCTTATTGCATTACTCTGTTTTTCCATGAACTGAATACACTAGACGCATGCTGGATAGCGGCCAATGTGTGGAGTAATAGTAGTAGATGCAGGCAGGAGTCGGTCTACTAATCTTGGACGTGATGCCTATATAATGATCATTGCCTGGATATCATCATGATTATTCGAAGTTCTATCAATTTCCCAACAGTAATTTGTTTACCCACCGTTTGCTATTTTTCTCGAGAGAAGCCACAAGTGAAACCTACGGCCCCCGGGTCTTCTTTCTCATATATTTGCCTTTGCGATCTACTTTTCTCTTGCAATTTATTTTCAGATCTATTAAACCAAAAATACAAAAATACATTGTTGTGTTTTATTTCTATTTATTTTATTTGGCACCGTACCCGAAAGGGATTGACAACCCCTTTAACATGTTGGGTTGCGAGGTGTTGTTATTTGTGTGTAGGGGCTACTTACGTTGTGTTTCTTTGTTCTCCTACTGGTTCGATAACCTTGGTTTCATATCTGAGGGAAATACCTACCGCCATTGTGCTGCATCATCCCTTCCTCTTTGGGGAAATACCGACGTAGCTTCAAGTGACATCATGGACTTGCCTAAAGGCTCCGATACGTGACCCTTCCTGAAAATATGATGACTTGTAGTTGCAAAGCTGACTAAGAACATAGTTTGTTGGTTTCTAATAGAGTTTATGCTTTATACCTCAATTGTGTGATGAACTGTTACTTATTCATGAAAAGTTTATGATAAAATCTCTATGATAAAAGTCTTATGGTTAAATTTGTTGTTGTTATAATAACCAAAATGATGCTTCTATGTCCGTATTTTGTTTTATTGACACCTCTCTCTCTCTCTAAGCATGTGGACATGTTTTTCGATTTTGTTTTTTCGCTTGAGAAGAAGAGAGGTCTAAGCTTGGGGGAGTTGATACGTCCATTTTGCATCATGTTTTCCTACTGTTATTTATGATGTTTTTATGCATAATAACGCTTTTTGGAGTAACTCTAATGCCTTTTCTCTCATAATATGCAAGGTACACACAAAGAGGGAGAATTCTGGCAGATGGAAATCTGGACCTGGAAAGCTACGCCAGGCTACCTATTCTGCACAACTCCAAACAAGCTGAAACTTCACGGAGAATTTTTACGGAATATATGATGAATGTTGGAGCAAATAAGTACTAGAGGGGGGCCAACAGGTGGGCACAACCCACCTGGGCGTGCGAGGGAGCCCAAGCACACCCTGGTGGGTTGTGCTCACCCAGGCCCACCTCCGGTGCCCATCTTCTAGTATATAGGTCATTTTGACCTAGAAAAAAAATAAGGAGAGGAATTTCGGTACGGAGCGCCGCCGTCTCGAGGCGGAACTTGGGTAGGAGCACTTTTGCCCTATGGCGAAGCGATTTCGCCGGGGGAACTTCCCTCCCAGAGGGGGAAATCATCATCATCATCATCACCAACAACTCTCTCATCTTGGGGAGGCAATCTCTAGTAACATCTTCAACATCACCATCTCATCTCAAACCCTAGTTCATCTCTTGTGTTCAGTCTTGTTACCAGAACTATAGATTGGTGCTTGTGGGTGACTAGTAGTGTTGATTACATCTTGTAGTTGATTACTATATGGCTTATTTGGTGGAAGATTACATGTTCAGATCCAATATGATATTTAATACCCCTCCGATCTTGAGCATGATTATCATCTATGAGTAGTTACTTTTGTTCTTGAGGTCACGAGAGAAATCATGTTGCGAGTAATCATGTGAACTCTTGATATGTGTTCAATATTTTGATAGTATGTATATTGTGATTCCCTTAGTGGTGTCATGTGAATGTTGACTACATGA
>NW_021295199.1:0-937 GCF_002162155.2 Triticum dicoccoides | reverse complement strand
CTCCTGGGACAGCTCCCAGAATGCCTTGCCGCCCGAACCCCCGGCCTCATCGTTGTGGGCCATGTTTCTCTCTAAATAGAAACAAAGTTTGGTCAAAAAGTTGGTTATTGTCAAGGAACAAGATCATGGTCTCATCATTTAGGGTTTGTCGACACCGAGGCATCCTAAAATCTAAGCTTTTATCATTGAGGGTTTTTCGACGCCAAGGCACCCTAAAAGCCTAACCTTTCATCATTTCGGTTTTTATCGACACCGAGGCACCCTAAAAGCCATGCATTAGTCACAAGTACGCCGGGGCACTTGATCCTACTTAATTAACTACTAAGATACCCCGGCCCATGCATTAGTCACAAGTACCCCATATGTCCTATTTTTAGCAAAGTCATGCTAAAATTCACGGAAAATTTCAGCATGACCTTTACTGAAAATAGGACATATGGAGTACCCGAATTTGCCGGAACAGAAGTTAATCGACATTCCGGCAAACTCAAGGGCCTGTCGGGGTACCTGCAAAATCATTATCCCAGGTGGACATGGATGCAATGTCACATGTCACATGGATCCCACACCCACAGGAGCTGGTGAAGCTTCATGTGTATTTCACGAAAACCAGCCTGACTAAAGAGCTTTATGTAGAAAACAAATCACTCCACCAGCTCACACAGGATCATCCCTCTAAGCAATTACTCAAAATGGGCACTAGCAGCAAAATGAACATTTTACAATCTGAACTTTTTTTGTCATCTATGTGCTCATTTAACTTTGATCCAAATAGTATCAAAGTTCTTAGCAAGTAAGTAATACATGCCTGCTTGGCTAATTAGCAAGTAAGTAACTCTTACATTATCAAAGCTTGCCAGTTTCTGAAATCAATTACTGACAGGGAATAGCACAGGCACACAGCAAACCTATAACTTAATGATGGTTATTAGGGAAG
>NW_021295198.1:0-1509 GCF_002162155.2 Triticum dicoccoides | reverse complement strand
AAACATAAGCTGCGAACTGAAGGAAATCCATCTTCAAAACAGGCGCTTCACTTGGAGTAACGAAAGGGCTAATCCAACCTTGTGCAGACTTGACTCCTTTTTCTGCAACGCCGAATGGGACACCATTTTCAACACTCATGTGCTTTACGCCCTCTCGTCTTCCCTCTCCGACCATTGCCCGCTTTTGCTCGCTGACGACAAGGGCCCGAGGAGGCCTAGGACGTTCAAGTTCGAGAACTTTTGGGCATCCATGCCCGGGTTCAATGAGGTGGTCCTGGCGGCGTGGCAAGAGCATGTCGCGCACACCGAGCCATACCAAGTATTGTTCCACAAGCTCAAAAAGACGGCCATAAGGCTCACAGAATGGAGCAGGAGGCTTTTCTCGAAATCTAAGGTTCAATTACACGCCGCTCTTTTGGTGATCCTTCGTCTTGACATTGCTCAAGAGGACCGGCAGCTTTCCGCTAAGGAGATTGACCTTACAAGTAGGCTTAAAAAAAGAGTAGTAAGCTTGGCCGTGCTGGTAAGGGCTCGGAAGAGGCAATGCGCAAGAATGTCCAACCTTAAAGAAGGTGATGCAAACACAAAATTCTTTCACCGCCGGATTAACGCAAGGAGAAGAAAGAACCACATACATAGACTCAAGCATGACCAAGGCTGGGTCACCGAGCATGATGCGAAGGAAAAAATTGTACATGATCACTTTTCTGATGTCATGAAAAAAGGGGGCCCGTGTTCGAAGGATTTCAACTGGGACGAGCTCAATGTGGAGTCCCATGATTTGCATGATCTTGATTCCGTCATTACCGAGCAGGAGGTTCACAATGCCATCAATGACATGCCAAGTGACAAGGCGCCTGGACCGGATGGCTTTACAGGGGCGTTTTTTAAGAGGTGTTGGGATATCATCAAGCATGACAACATGAGAGTCATTTCCTGCTTCGACTCTCTCCACACGTCTAACCTTCATTGGTTAAATTCAGCGAATGTGGTGCTATTGCCCAAGAAGGAAGGGGCGGAAGGAATAGCTGACTATAGGCCTATTAGTCTCATTCATGCGATCGCCAAGATTATTGCGAAGGTGCTCTCCATCCGGCTAGGCCCCCATATGAACAAGCTTGTTTCCAACACCCAAAGCGCCTTCATCAAGACGCGAAGTATTCATGACAACTTCATGTATGTGCGAAACCTTGCCCGCCGGCTTCACAAGCGCAAGACCCCTTCCCTACTATTCAAGCTTGATATTCGCAAGGCGTTTGACTCGGTCAAGTGGACGTACATCCTTGATCTCCTTCAACGGAAAGGTTTTCCAAGCAAGTTTAGGAACTGGATAGCGGCCCTACTTTGCTCCTCATCGTCGAGGGTCCTATTGAATGGGATCGCCGGGCCCCCCATCAAGCACGGTAAGGGGCTTCGGCAAGGGGACCCAATCTCCCCGCTTCTATTTGTCATCGCCATAGATCCTCTTCAACAAATCCTTGAGTTGGCAACGAGAAAGAAGATTCTTCA
>NW_021295197.1:0-1235 GCF_002162155.2 Triticum dicoccoides | reverse complement strand
GATGTGTGCGGTCCAATGAGCGTTGAGGCTCGCGGAGGATATCGTTATGTTCTCACTCTCACAGATGACTTGAGTAGATATGGGTATGTCTACTTAATGAAACACAAGTCTGAGACCTTTGAAAAGTTCAAGGAATTTCAGAATGAGGTAGAGAATCAACGTGACCGAAAGATAAAATTCTTACGATCAGATCGTGGAGGAGAATACTTAAGTCACGAATTTGGTACACACTTAAGGAAATGTGGAATCGTTTCACAGCTCACGCCACCTGGAACACCTCAGCGAAACGGTGTGTCCGAACGTCGTAATCGCACCCTATTGGATATGGTGCGGTCTATGATGTCTCTTACCGATTTACCGCTATCATTTTGGGGATACGCTCTAGAGACAGCTACATTCACTTTAAATAGGGCACCGTCTAAATCCGTTGAGACGACACCGTATGAATTATGGTTTGGAAAGAAACCTAAGCTGTCGTTTCTAAAAGTTTGGGGATGCAATGCTTATGTCAAGAAACTTCAACCTGAAAAGCTCGAACCCAAGTCGGAAAAATGCGTATTCATAGGATACCCTAAGGAAACTGTCGGGTATACCTTCTACTTAAGATCCGAAGGCAAGATCTTTGTTGCCAAGAACGGATGCTTTCTGGAAAAAGAGTTTCTCTCGAAAGAAGTAAGTGGGAGGAAAGTAGAACTCGGTGAAGTACTACCTCTTGAGCGGGAAAGTGGCGCAGCGCAGGAAACAGTTCCTGTGATGCCCACACCAACCGAAGAGGAAAACAATGATGATGATCAAGGTACTTCGGATCAAGTTACTGCTGAACTTCGTAGGTCCACAAGGACACGTTCTGCACCAGAGTGGTACGGCAACCCTGTCCTGGAAATCATGTTGTTAGACAACAATGAACCTTCGAACTATGAAGAAGCGATGGCGGGCCCGGATTCCAACAAATGGCTTGAAGCCATGAAATCCGAGATAGAATCCATGTATGAAAACAAAGTATGGACTTTGACAGACTTGCCCGATGATCGGCGAGCGATAGAAAACAAATGGATCTTTAAGAAGAAGACGGACGCGGATGGTAATGTTACAATCTATAAGGCTCGACTTGTCGCTAAGGGTTATCGACAAGTTCAAGGGATTGACTACGACGAGACTTTCTCTCCCGTAGCGAAGCTGAAGTCCGTCCGAATCATGTTAGCAATTGCCGCATACTATGATTATGAGATATGGCA
>NW_021295196.1:0-1158 GCF_002162155.2 Triticum dicoccoides | reverse complement strand
AAACCAAAGAGACATACTACAAGTTCATTAAAGTTTAATTACAACATGAGCCAATCGATGTTTCAGAACTAGACAACTTGACTCAAGGGACCGGAGCGTGGATGAAGCCGCCGTCTATCGTGGGAGTCATGAAAGAACGGGCGTTGTCATCCTGCATTTGTAGCATTGTGTCGATGTCACTGTTGGACGGTTGATTTCTGAGGTAGAACTGCCCCGAGGTACGAAGGACATCTTGATGGATGATTTCCGCAAACTCCGACTGGATGCGAAAGAATTCTTGTCGGAGGTCCGCGTCCTGGATTGCCGACACGCTCGCGGCCCAATCTTGGAGTTTACTCGGTAGCAGAAGTTGATGATGGTCCCGTACGATCGCCCGCATGTGATGGATGGCGTAGTAGGCACCCTTCTGACCGCCAGGCGGCTGCTTGACGCAGCAGAACGTCGTATTGTGGGAGAACACGTGCTTGCCGTACTTACGAATAGGCCTGGTGAAGGTGCCTCCAGATTGGGCGTAGCCGGGGAAAACATCATCAAGAACCTTCTTGACATTTGTGTAGTCTACGTTCGACTAACGGTCCGGGTCGAAATACGTGGCCATGGAATATTTGGGGCTTAGGAGGATGAGCGTGCAACGTGTGTCACTGCAGAAAACACGGAATGTTAAAAGAAAAACGATCGAAAAGTAAGAATTCATATGTTACGGGCCGGTTGAGGGGAGGACTTACTCGGGAAATTAAGGCACGAGGAAGTTATCCTTATCTTGGTTTGCCAGAATGACGCCTTCGAGGTAAGAACTCGCGACTTGCCGGTCCCCAGCGCTGCCCAAGATCTTGGCACGCATGTAGAAGGGGTCGACTATCACGATGTCCGGGGTCTTGTCGCGAATGATCCGCATCTCCATACTCAGCGAAAATAGCCGAACGAAGGTGTAGTGCAGCGGATGAAGGTTAAACATAGCAAAGATGTCATCAAACCGCAGGACGATCGTACCCCCGATGTCGCCATCCACAAAGCCCTTGCCCTCTGGCACCTTGGCCACGAAAACCGGGTATGCCACATCCTTCTCTCTGAGACGCCGCTTCTCCAAAGAAAGAACACTGTCGTGCAGACTCCGCATAGCACCAGTTGCAGCATTGAGCATATTTGGTGGTAGCATCG
>NW_021295194.1:0-1152 GCF_002162155.2 Triticum dicoccoides | reverse complement strand
AAGGAGAGTGCATCTACATACCCTTGTAGATCGCTAAGCGGAAGCGTTCAAGTGAACGGGGTTGATGGAGTCGTACTCGTCGTGATTCAGATCACCGATTATCCTAGTGCCGAACGGACGGCACCTCCGCGTTCAACACACGTACAGCTCGACGATGTCTCCCACGCCTTGATCCAGCAAGGAGAGAGGGAGAGGTTGAGGAAGACTCCATCCAGCAGCAGCACAACGGCGTGGTGGTGATGGAGGAGCGTGGCAATCCTGCAGGGCTTCGCCAAGCACCTACGGGAGAGGAGGAGGTGTCACGGGAGGGAGGGAGGCGCCAAGGGCTCAGGTATGGATGCCCTCCCTCCCCTCCACTATATATAGGGGCAGGGGAGAGGGGGGAGGCGCAGCCTTGCCCCCTCCTCCAAGGAAGGGGTGCGACTAAGGAGGGGGGAGGAGTCCATCCTCCCCAAGGCACCTCGGAGGTGCCTTCCCCCTTTAGGACTCTCCCCTTTTTCCTATATCTTGGCGCATGGGCCTCTAGGGGCTGGTGCCCTTGGCCCATGTAGGCCAAGGCGCACCCCCTACAGCCCATGTGGCCCCCGGGGCAGGTGGCCCCACCCGGTGGGCCCCCGGGACCCTTCCGGTGGTCCCGGTACAATACCGATGACCCCGAAACTTGTCCCGATGGCCGAAACAGGACTTCATATATATAAATCTTTACCTCCGGACCATTCCGGAACTCCTCGTGACGTCCGGGATCTCATCCGGGACTCCGAACAACATTCGGTAACCACATACAAACTTCCTTTATAACCCTAGCGTCATCGAACCTTAAGTGTGTAGACCCTACGGGTTCGGGAGACATGCAGACATGACCGAGACGTTCTCCGGTCAATAACCAACAGCGGGATCTGGATACCCATGTTGGCTCCCACATGTTCCACGATGATCTCATCGGATGAACCACGATGTCAAGGACTCAATCGATCCCGTATACAATTCCCTTTGTCTAGCGGTATGGTACTTGCCCGAGATTCGATCGTCGGTATACCGATACCTTGTTCAATCTCGTTACCGGCAAGTCTCTTTACTCGTTCCGTAACACATCATCCCGTGATCAACCCCTTGGTCACATTGTGCACATTATGATGATGTCCTACCGAGTGG
>NW_021295193.1:0-1977 GCF_002162155.2 Triticum dicoccoides | reverse complement strand
CCCTAGGTCTTCATGAGCAAGCAAGTTGGATGCACACCCACTTAGTTTCTTTTTGAGCTTTCATATACTTATAGCTCTAGTGCATCCGTTGCATGGCAATCCCTACTCACTCACATTGATATCTATTGATGGGCATCTCCATAGCCCGTTGATACGCCTAGTTGATGTGAGACTATCTTCTCCTTTTTGTCTTCTCCACAACCACCATTCTGTTCCACCTATAGTGCTATATCCATGGCTCACGCTCATGTATTGCGTGAAGATTGAAAAAGTTTTGAAAAAGTTAGAGTATGAAACAATTGCTTGGCTTGTCATCGGGGTTGTGCATGATTTAAATATTTTGTGTGGTGAAGATAGAGCATAGCTAGACTATATAATTTTGTAGGGAAAACTTTCTTTGGCCATGTTATTTTGAGAAGACATAATTGCTTTGTTAGTATGCTTGAAGTGTTATTATTTTTATGTCAATATAAACTTTTGTCTTGAATCTTTCTAATCTGAATATTCATACCACAATTAAGAAGATTTGCATTGAAATTATGCCAAGTAGCACTCTGCATCAAAAATTCTCTTTTTATCATTTACCTACTCGAGGACGAGCAGGAATTAAGCTTGGGGATGCCTGATACGTCTCCAACGTATCTATAATTTTTTATTGCTCCATGCTATATTATCTACTGTTTTGGACTATATTGGGCTTTATTTTCCACTTTTATATTATTTTTGGGACTAACCTATTAACCGGAGGCCCAGCCCAGAATTGCTGTTTTTTGCCTATTTCAGTGTTTCGAAGAAACAGAATATCAAACGGAGTCCAAACGGAATAAAATCTTCGGGAACGTGATTTTCTCACCGAACGTGATCCAGGAGACTTGGACCCTACTCCAAGGAGTCCAAGAGAAGGTCACGAGGGTGGGGGCGCCCCCCCTAGGGTGTGCCCCCTGCCTCGTGTGCCACTTGGTGCTCCACCGACGTACTCCTTCCTCCTATATATACACACGTACCCCCAAACGACCAGAACAGGAGCCAAAAACCTAATTCCACTGCCGCAACTTTATGTATCCACAAGATCCCATCTTGGGGCCTGATCCGGAGCTCCGCCGGAAGAGGGCCGTCATCACGGAGGGCTTCTACATCATCATAGCCACTTCGATGAAGTGTGAGTAGTTTACCTCAGACCTTCGGGTCCATAGTTAGTAGCTACATGGCTTCTTCTCTCTTTTTGGATCTCAATTCAAAGTTCTCCCTGAGGGAGTCCTGGATTAGGGGGTGTTCGGGTAGCCGGACTATACCTTCAGCCGAACTCCAGGACTATCAAGATACAAGATTGAAGACTCCGTCCCGTGTCCGGATGGGACTTTCCTTGGCGTGGAAGGCAAGCTTGGCGATGCGGATATTCAAGATCACCTACCATTGTAACCGACTTTGTGTAACCCTAATCCTCTTCGGTGTCTATATAAACCGGAGGATTTTAGTCCGTAGGACAACTTCATCATACAACAATCATACCATAGGCTAGCTTTTAGGGTTTAGCCTCCTTGATCTCGTGGTAGATCTACCCTTGTACTACCCATATCATCAATATTAATCAAGCAGGATGTAGGGTTTTACCTCCATCAAGAGGGCCCGAACCTGGGTAAAACATTGTGTCCCTTGTCTCCTGTTACCATCCGGCCTAGACGCACAGTTCGGGACCCCCTACCCGAGATCCGCCGGTTTTGACACCGACATTGGTGCTTTCATTGAGACTTCCTCTGTGTCGTCGCTTTCAGGCCCGATGGCTTCTTCGATCATCAACCACGATGCAGTCCAGGGTGAGACTTTTCTCCCCGGACAGATCTTCGTCTTCGACGGCTTCGCACTGCGGGCCAACTCGCTTGGTCACCTTGAGCAGATCGAAAGTTACGCCCCTGGCCATCAGGTCAGGTTTGGAAGCCTAAACTACATGGCTGACATCAGCGGGGACTTGATCTTCGA
>NW_021295192.1:0-1977 GCF_002162155.2 Triticum dicoccoides | reverse complement strand
CCCTAGGTCTTCATGAGCAAGCAAGTTGGATGCACACCCACTTAGTTTCTTTTTGAGCTTTCATATACTTATAGCTCTAGTGCATCCGTTGCATGGCAATCCCTACTCACTCACATTGATATCTATTGATGGGCATCTCCATAGCCCGTTGATACGCCTAGTTGATGTGAGACTATCTTCTCCTTTTTGTCTTCTCCACAACCACCATTCTGTTCCACCTATAGTGCTATATCCATGGCTCACGCTCATGTATTGCGTGAAGATTGAAAAAGTTTTGAAAAAGTTAGAGTATGAAACAATTGCTTGGCTTGTCATCGGGGTTGTGCATGATTTAAATATTTTGTGTGGTGAAGATAGAGCATAGCTAGACTATATAATTTTGTAGGGAAAACTTTCTTTGGCCATGTTATTTTGAGAAGACATAATTGCTTTGTTAGTATGCTTGAAGTGTTATTATTTTTATGTCAATATAAACTTTTGTCTTGAATCTTTCTAATCTGAATATTCATACCACAATTAAGAAGATTTGCATTGAAATTATGCCAAGTAGCACTCCGCATCAAAAATTCTCTTTTTATCATTTACCTACTCGAGGACGAGCAGGAATTAAGCTTGGGGATGCCTGATACGTCTCCAACGTATCTATAATTTTTTATTGCTCCATGCTATATTATCTACTGTTTTGGACTATATTGGGCTTTATTTTCCACTTTTATATTATTTTTGGGACTAACCTATTAACCGGAGGCCCAGCCCAGAATTGCTGTTTTTTGCCTATTTCAGTGTTTCGAAGAAACAGAATATCAAACAGAGTCCAAACGGAATAAAATCTTCGGGAACGTGATTTTCTCACCGAACGTGATCCAGGAGACTTGGACCCTACTCCAAGGAGTCCAAGAGAAGGTCACGAGGGTGGGGGCGCCCCCCCTAGGGTGTGCCCCCTGCCTCGTGTGCCACTTGGTGCTCCACCGACGTACTCCTTCCTCCTATATATACACACGTACCCCCAAACGACCAGAACAGGAGCCAAAAACCTAATTCCACTGCCGCAACTTTATGTATCCACAAGATCCCATCTTGGGGCCTGATCCGGAGCTCCGCCAGAAGAGGGCCGTCATCACGGAGGGCTTCTACATCATCATAGCCACTTCGATGAAGTGTGAGTAGTTTACCTCAGACCTTCGGGTCCATAGTTAGTAGCTACATGGCTTCTTCTCTCTTTTTGGATCTCAATTCAAAGTTCTCCCTGAGGGAGTCCTGGATTAGGGGGTGTTCGGGTAGCCGGACTATACCTTCAGCCGAACTCCAGGACTATCAAGATACAAGATTGAAGACTCCGTCCCGTGTCCGGATGGGACTTTCCTTGGCGTGGAAGGCAAGCTTGGCGATGCGGATATTCAAGATCACCTACCATTGTAACCGACTTTGTGTAACCCTAATCCTCTTCGGTGTCTATATAAACCGGAGGATTTTAGTCCGTAGGACAACTTCATCATACAACAATCATACCATAGGCTAGCTTTTAGGGTTTAGCCTCCTTGATCTCGTGGTAGATCTACCCTTGTACTACCCATATCATCAATATTAATCAAGCAGGATGTAGGGTTTTACCTCCATCAAGAGGGCCCGAACCTGGGTAAAACATTGTGTCCCTTGTCTCCTGTTACCATCCGGCCTAGACGCACAGTTCGGGACCCCCTACCCGAGATCCGCCGGTTTTGACACCGACATTGGTGCTTTCATTGAGACTTCCTCTGTGTCGTCGCTTTCAGGCCCGATGGCTTCTTCGATCATCAACCACGATGCAGTCCAGGGTGAGACTTTTCTCCCCGGACAGATCTTCGTCTTCGACGGCTTCGCACTGCGGGCCAACTCGCTTGGTCACCTTGAGCAGATCGAAAGTTACGCCCCTGGCCATCAGGTCAGGTTTGGAAGCCTAAACTACATGGCTGACATCAGCGGGGACTTGATCTTCGA
>NW_021295191.1:0-1746 GCF_002162155.2 Triticum dicoccoides | reverse complement strand
AGCTCCAGCCGCTCCCTCCACCGGAGCCGAGACGCTCCGCCGCACGGGCTCGTCGCCGGTGAAGCCCCGGTGACCTTTTGGTCCCACGCATGCGTCCGTTGCACTCGTTACGTCCCGTAGAGTAAAACTAGCGCGACAACCGTCTCGTTTGCACACCGCAGCGCCGTCCTCACTGACGCCGAACTCCGGCCGCCGCTAAAGCTCGTCGCCGACCACTCTCCGGCCACTCCCCGGCTGCGCCACCACCCTGGTTGGATGCGGACGAGCGTCCGCATCCCGTAGTCGTGCTCCGCGCGCCAAACGGCGCTCTGTAGGCCATTTCCGCAGCGCACCACCGCGTCGGGACTCGCCGGCGGCTAAACGCCGGCGACCGTTGACCCTTGACCGGCGTGGGTTGACCCACTGCCCGGTTTGACCCTCCCCTCTCTCTCACTGACGTGTGGGCCCCAGGCCATTAACTAAACCTAATTAGCCACTAACACTGACCAGTGGGCCCTGACCCCCCCCCTAATCCTTTAATTAAGCAGATAACCCCCTGTTAACTAACTGTGACGCTGACATATGGGTCCCACAGGTCAGTTTGACCTGGACGGCGCCCGTTGACCTGCTAAGGTCAGCATGAGGTCATGCTGACGCAATAATTCCTTTCTGGAATTAAAATAAATTAGGAAATGATTTATAAATTCCAGAAAATAGCTAAAACTTCTAAAAATCATAGAAAATTAACCGTAACTCCAAATTAAATAATTTATATATGAAAAATTATCAGAAAAATTCAAGGAATCCATCTGTACCATTTTCATGCATGTTAGAACAACTTATAGCTGCTGTTTAGCACAAATCAATTAAATGGCATTTGAATAATCACATATGGAGTTTGAATTTGAGTCTTGTATTCAAACCAACTTCATTTAATCTGTTGCTAGTTGCATTAGCCCAAAACACATTCATTTTGCCATGCCATGATCATGCATCATATTGTGCATTGCATTGATTGTGTTCCCTTCTGTGTTGCCGGTATTTGTCCCCTCTCGATAGACGTGATACCGATGATGTGATCGTTGACACTGATGAAGACTCAATGTTATCTTCAGAAGTGCCAGGCAAGCAAAACCCCCTTGTTCATTCCGATAAAATCCCACTCTCTCGCTCCTGCTCTCTTTTACTGCATTAGGACAACAACGATATACTTGTTACTTGCTACGGTAGCTGAACCCCTTTATCCTCTGCATGACCTGTCATTGCCACAGTAAATAGATGAAACCCACTAGCATGAGTAGGAGTTGTTTGAGCCCTGTTGTGCCTACTCATTCATGCTTGTTTGTCATGCCTGCTACTGCTTAGAGTTGTGTCAGGTCTGATTCATCGGGGATGAATCAGAGGCGTGTGAACATGTCCCAATGTGTGTGAGCTAAGTGTGTGAACACGATTTGGTAAAGGTAGCAGTGAGAGGCCATGTAGGAGTACATGGTGGGTTGTCTCATTGCAGCCGTCCTCAGGAACTGAGTTCTGTGTTTGTGATCCATGACCAGCTACTACCACACATTGGAATGCTTAAGTGCCCCTCTCGACTTATTAATCAACATGATCTCTGTCCAGGAGTTGCAACTAGTTTCTGGTGTTTGTAGGTAGTGTTAGTAGTCTACCAAGTGGCACCCGGTACAGGTGGGCTTGGGACAGACTAGGCACAGTGGCACGGTGTACCAAGTGGCACCCGGATGGTGGGCTTGGGAACCCTGCTCACAT
>NW_021295190.1:0-7745 GCF_002162155.2 Triticum dicoccoides | reverse complement strand
TTACAGGAAAAAGTCAGCTGCTATAGTTTGAGTCCTACCTTCTCTGGGCTTTGGTAGGTGGGCTACGCCAATTGTTTTATCCTAATATATCCCACCAGTAATCAAACACGCATCCTCTAAACTTCTATACGTAGCTAACATGTGAATGGCACAAGCCCATAACTATTACCTCAGAGGCCACGTGCTACGACGGGATCGACCTAATAATTGATCGCATGCATCTTGCAACAAGTCTTCTCATGACAAGAAAGAAAAATTCAATCCAATATTATTACGTGTGTAACATTTACCTACGTAGATCACCTATGTGTTACAAACTTGTAACACAACATTGCATATCATGTATGTGTTACAATCTTGTAACACTCTCTCAACCGGCTTAAATAATGTGTTACAACACTGTAACACATTCGACATATGTGGAATATGTGTTACAACATCGTAACACTTCCCACGGAACGTGTTACAACTTAGGTGTGGACACAAATTTTGTTTGACCGGGATTTCAACCAGTAACACATGTTTTCTTGTGTTACCGGGATGTGTTACCAAAGCTAATTCCTGTAGTAGTGTCAGTTCCCTATGTCCGGTGTTACGATGTGTGGCATTGATATATCAAGAAAACTGATTGAAGAAATCATTTTCCGGAATGCTTGTGTTTTCTTTAGCAAGGGCAACCCCCAATTTTCACCGGACCCGGATCGTCTGACGTGCCTTCAACGTGCTGGCCAAAGTCGGTCATTCGTTCACTGGCCAGCCCATCCAACGGAACTTTGAAGTGTTTGAAGAACTTACTTGTTTCTCTATATGTTGTCAAACAAAAAACTTGTTTCTCTATACACTGAAACTTGCAGCGCCAAAAATTGCAGCGCAGCAGCCTCGTTGCTATCCAACTATAGCCGTTGTATCGCTGTCAAGCTGCCGCCACCAACACCGCTTATATATACTAAGAATATGACGAAGGGTGGCCGGGTTCGGATGTCCCAGCCGAGCATGCCAAAGGTCCACCGTGGCGGAGAGAGTGACCGGAGCGGATGTGGAAGTGGAGGTGGAGTTCAACGGGTAGAGGCCGTCCGGGCTGTCACATCGGTGGAGCACCATCCGGGTACAGGCGTCCTTGACAGAAAAACTCACTTCATCAAATTCAACAGTTATAGGATTTTCACATGTAAGAGAGCGAACGGAAACAAGATTAGTGACTAACTCAGGTGAAACTAAGACATTAGACATATGAATAGGCATAGAGTTAGACGGAAAGGAACCATGACCGACATGAGTAATGGGAAGGAAAGACCCGTCCCCAACAGTGATACGACATGCGGTAGATACTGGAAATACGGAGTTGAGGTTACCAGGGTTGGAAGTCATGTGGGTGGTAGCCCCGGAGTCCATATACCAGTTGCCGCCTCCGATGTACATGTTGGGTGTAGGCGTGGAGTGAAGCACCACAAGAAGAGCCGGATCCCAAGGAGCCGGCGGGAGTGCGGCGGCCATGGCCGGAGAGGCGGCGGGATAACCACCCGGGGCGGCGTACGGAGGTGCCGCGACGGGGTAGCTGCCCGGGGCGGCGAGCAGCGCCTGATGCGCGCCGGGGCGGGGGTCGAGGATCCCGGCCGGGATGGGGCCCCGCGGCACTGGCATCGTGTACGCGTGGACCGCCCCGTCCAAGGGTTGGTCGCCGCGGCCCAGGGGGGCGGAGGCAACTGCTGCGGTGGTTGCCCCCCCCTCCCCCCGCGCCGTGCTGCTGCTGCTGCTTCTTGCCGCGGCGCCCCCCGCGGCGACGATCAGGGGCAAGGGGCGGCGGTGGCGCCGCCGTGGGAGGAGCGGCGCGGGAGGTGCCTACCGCGAGAGCCGTGTGCGTGGCCCGGGACTTCACCATCTTCATCCTCCTCTCCTCCAACCGAAGATAGGCCACTACCCGAGGAAAGGTAGGGTCCGGGAGGAACGTGAGGTTGGAGGCCGCGTTTCCAAACTCCTCGTTCAGACCAGCGATGAGCGTGCTGAGGAGGAGGTCATCGGAGACCCGCTCCCCGATGTCGCGAAGTTCGTTAGCAAGTTTCTTAAGGCGCATGCAATAGTGGTTAATGGACGAGTCAAGCTGTTGGCAGCCAAAAAATTCCTGCTGAAGGAACACGCGACGCTGGAGGGCGTTGTCGAGGAAGGGCCCATTCAGCTTTGCCCACACTGTCTGCGCGTCATCAGTGTCGTAAACGATGGTGTGGAAGATGTCCTTGGAGATGGTTTGGTACAGCCAACGAGTGATGGTGGCGTTGATAGTCAGCCAGTCGTCGTCCGCGAACATGAGGCCGGAGTCGATGAAGCCATCGACGTGATCGATGAGGTGATACTCGCGAAAGACGAGAGAGAAGTAGGTCTTCCAGGCGTAGTAGGTGGAGGTGGCATAGTTGAGAATGACGGGCATGCGGGCAAAGATGTCGAGATCGCGGACGACCTCCACCGGGGGAGGGGCCGGACCTTCGAAGGGATTGGAGGGGTGGGAGGCGGCGGAGTAGGGAGGATCCATGGATGCGGCGGCGACCGAGGAGGAGTGGTGGCGGCGCGGCTAGCGAGGAGATGGCGATCGGGTGGGAGGGGCGATCGGGTGGGAGATGGGGGTGGCGGCGGCTCGGGAGGGAGATGGGGTTTTGGCGGCGGCTCGGGAGGGAGAGGGGGAGAGGGATGGGGTTGGGAAGGCGCACGCGGCGGCGGGTGAAGGTGCGACGGCGGCGCGGGTAGATGGCGGCGGCGGCAGCGGTGTGCTGCGGCGGCGGCGGCTAGGAGCGGAAGCTAGGATTGGATCAGAAAGGAAATCGATACCATGTTGAAGGCAATGCAACTCTCGATATATTGATCGGGTGCACGGTGCACGTATATATAGGTACAAGGACAGCCCTCAGCCTCGTCTATACAAGGAAACTAGAGACAGGGCCGGTAAGAGATTATCCTAATAGATACATGCACATGGATCCAGCTTGCCTGCTCCCTCCCCGTGCTCCCATCCGTGCTCCCACTTCATCCTACGGCTGTCTTTTTTCCCTTTTCCTTTCTAATCTAATCATCTCCCCCCCTAATTTTAAGGGTGGGGCCGGGCCTTATTTTGTTCCAATCAAATCATACCACGTATGCGGGAGCATGGATGGGTGCACGTGGAGGGAGCAGGCAAGTCTCGTCCCATGCACATATATGTTCAACAATATCCAACGCAATATCCAGCGGAGCTGCCTCTGCTGTCGCTGCGTCACCGTGGAGCTGCAGCCGCTGCGTTACCGTCGAGCCACCGTCACTGCCATGTTACCATCGAGATGCCGCGCGCAGTTGCATCACATCCCATCCTCTGTCTAGTCCTCTGAAGTCTCAAGTGCCTCAAGTTTGCCAGTGGTCTCTACTTGTGCCTGTTTCTCACCACAAAAATTGCAGCTGCGGTTGACGCATTGCTGAATCAAATAGAGCCTTTGCTTGCTGAAATACTAGGACTCAGAACACATAGTAAACCTTGCACGTACAGCCGTGCCAAGCACAGTTATAGCATAGTCTGTAGTTTGTTTTATGAGGGAAACTGAAATGCCATTCCAATTTTCATCCCCGAATCAGCCAAGCATTCTTCTAACAGAGTACTGAAATTTGTAGACCTTAAACTCAAGTGCTATTGCAATGTTTATCACTGAATTACCCAAGCATGCTATTTGTACTAACAAAGTACTAAATATTTTAGCAATGAAACTAAAACTATTTTGCAATACTGAACACTGAAACTCAAGTACTAAGAGGCTACTATTACTACTTATAATCCCGAAAATACAATAACATGACTGTATTTCACAGGACTACTGATACATGGACTTCCCACTGCATCCAAATCAAGAGGGCACTTCCTTTAGTTATCAAAAGAAGTCGTCACAGCAAAGGGCTTCAATATCCTCTACTGTAGAAGTCTGCATTCCAAAAAATAATTTTTATCACAATGTACAGCTGCTTTGTTGTACATACTAGCAGAACACAATTTCAGATGACACTTCCGGTCACGATATCGGTAAAACTAGGTGCAATAATATAATTATCTGTGAAACAATTACTCCTGGTCACATTCTGGTTGCTCCAATAATCATTGTTTTCTATGGAGTAGGATTGTGATGGTCCCATCAGATCATCTCTTTCTTTCTATACTGGAGTATGTGCTCTTGAATTGTAAATCATGGATAGGTGGAAATGCGCAAGGCTGGATTCGACATTGAAGCGTCCTAGTCATATATGTTTGTTGGGATCGTCTTGATTTTATATCCGACACTATCCCCCATGTTTATGTGTATTGCAACATAGTACTTAATATATGAAAATGGTCGCCAGAGAGTTACATAGAAGTGTAAAGCATTGATGAATGAAAGATGATGGCCTTTCCTATGAGTTTATGCAAAAATGAGGTCAAATATATATGAAAGGGAAACTGTTGTTTAGACACGTGATTTTGCTGAATGACCCAAATCGTTTGACAGAGACTTCTTCGACACCTCGGCGTGCACCTTCATGGATGCCGTCAGCTTCCTTGCCGGCTTGCTGCACGCATAGCAATGGGAGGGCGGCCTACCGTCACCAAGGCCACTGCGGCCTTGCCACTGCCCTTGCTGCTAGCCTTGGTTGATGTGTCGCGGCCCGAAGCAAGTTTTTATTCCTAACCTCTTCCTTGGTGCAGGCGGCAGCACGTGGTTCAATTCTGGGGCGTTGTGCCGCAGCGGTAGCCGTCAGGGTGGCCGAAGGGTCTTGTGATTCCATTCCTACCAGAGTCGGGGGCATTGATGGTGGCGATGGCGGTCGTGGTGGCAGACCTAGTAGTCTACCGATTTCTCGGCCTAGTGATCTACCACTTCCTCTTGTCTTTACGACGCTATGGACAAAAAAGAATCTGTGCACCTACGCTATGCAGACCACTGATCAGCTGATGTGTTTTTTTTTTCTTTTCTAGCCCCTCAAATATTTGTAATTTTGTAGAAACTTCTAAAACAACTATGTCCAAAATTGAACAGTGTATATGATATACGTAGCTCATGTTAACTATCGTGTGCGCCGATACCAGGTTTTAGAAACAAAAAAAACAGACTAATTCGACAAACACAATTATTTTGATACACAAACAACTATACAAAACCATGTTTATACAATAAACTTGCTTTCCGTCACACTGAGTTACTTTTGAAAGAATCAGTCCATGCCTAAAATTTGCATTAAGGCAACAACGTTTGCACGAAAGATAAAGGGAAACAAAATTAATTATAATTAGATGATACCCCGCGCGTTGCTGCGGGAATTTGTAGTATTGCATATGAAACTTTTATGAAATCATATGAGAAGTCAGTTTCCAAAAAAATCCAAATAAAAATTGTGTATTATTACCTAATTATAATGCATCGGTAACACGTAATAGAAGGAAAGTATAGTTGAGATGCAACCTAATACCCAATAGAGAGAATAAGCAAAGGTGTACAAAATAGCATGATTCCTAAGTAGAACAACATATACACTCCATTTAGTCACACCTTTTTAATAGGCTTTCAGCCAGCATAGACCAATTAAACCAAATGATGGTTGGAACATACCATACTTGATCCTCTCAGCAAGGATGTACCTTTTAGGCTATGAGTGTCGTCAAACCGAAACAATCATATAATGATATTGTAACCACATAAAAGAATTATTCTTACATTTATCAAGAGATGCTATAGGTTTGAAGACATAATATACCAAGTGATTAGCGTTACAGAATATAATTAATTGTAATTATACATGCATATGCTTGAAACTAAACATCGGTTACTATTCCAGCATCTATCTCCGAACGAAAAACACATCATCAGATAACATAAAATTAGAGTTCCTTGCCTTGTTTTGGATGAAATGCATGTGCCTCCGGATGCCTAGTAACGATCAAACAAAACCTTCCGTTTTGAACACCTGCAGTAGAAGAATGACAGCGGTACCTCTAAGGTATTAGATCGATATGAGATCACTGTGGAATAATACTGCCATGAAAGAAAACATTGAAGATGAACTGCAGTATGTCATGCGCACTGATTCTACAAATCATAGGAAAGCAACAGAAATACCAATATGATTCATATTAATTCGTCTGTGTGGGAGATGCAGGACTGTAGTTGCAGGTAGTACATGGTAAGTTTCATTTATTTATTCCTTCAAGAAGAATACAAAAACTAAAAAGTTTTTTCACCATCTAGTGCTTCCAATCAAATCCAACAAGATCAGAGAGTTGAACATGACCCAACGTATCTCGAGAATGTAGGTGCGATTGACAGATCAGACTCGCTGACGTGGATAAGGTGTCTGGTGACGGAACAAAGCTTCATTTTTGTTGACACCAGATTTTGGCATGGTCACGAATCAGGGTTCGTACGCAAAAGTTAGAGGCAACACTTCGCGGGCCAGCCCTGAGTGAGAAAGTATTCGGCCTTTGCCGACTGAATGAAACCTTGCCGGGGTAAAACCTTGCCGATGTGAGGGCTTACCGATGTGGAAAGCTTGCCGGCGGAGAAGCTTGCCGGCGTGGAAAGCTTGCCGGTGAAGAAGCTTGCCTGTGTGAAATCTTGCCGAGGGAGAAACCTTGCCGAAGAGGAACTCTTGCCGGGGTAAAAACCTTGCCGAGGGGAACTCTTGCCGGGATAGAAATCTTGCCGAGCTAGGGAGAACCCTTGCCGGTGTAAAAACCTTGCCGGGGTGAAACCTTGTCGGTGCGGAAAGATTACCCGGGTGGAAGGCCTGCCGGGGTGGAGGTTGTGATAGTCAATCCGACCAGAAGCTGAAGATGGGCTCAAATGATTATCTAGATGGACTCAAATGGAGAAGTGATCTACATGAAAGAGTTCCGTATTATTGATATGAACATCTTTGAAATTTGGGTCATCGCCGTCCGATTTCATCTTGAAGGCCGAAACTATGCTCGAAGTACCAAGATCTTATATTTAAAGTACAGTTTAGCCGATTAAGCCCCCAAGACGACCTCAAATGAAAAAAATGATCTACACGGGTTGTCTTCGTCTCGTCGAAATGATCGATTTTAATATAAAAAACGTTCAAATCCGAGTTCGTATACAAAAATTAGAGCAATCGGAGTGCAGCCCTGTCACGAGGCGAGATGTGGCGCGCCCCACCAGACACATGTCTGACGTGTAGCGCGAGGAGATAGCCTATGTTGCGAGACCGATCTGACCCTCAAGATGATCTCTGATCAAAAAACCTTCAACATGAAAGTTGTTCGTCTCGTCAAAACGGTCAAGATTGCTTTTGGGCTTGTTTTCATCGGAATTCGTTTACCACCGCAAAAAGGACCCGCAAGGTGCAGCCAGTTTAAACCGAACAGTTTTGGAAAGTTCGGATAAAACCAGTCCGAATTTAACTAGGGTTTTGGACGTGAATTGATGTAATTTTCTTGTAAGGAAAGCCTAGGTAAATTCTTTGCTTGTACGGGAAGTCCAGCCGCCTCTTATATATGTTGGGGTGACGGCCGATTGAAACAACACACAATCGAACAAACACATCTACTACTTTTTCGTGTTCATCTACTTTTTATCTCTCCCTTGTATCTTTCTTCTCGTTCTTCGCTAGTTCTTCATGCTGGAGGGCTGCGGATCCACGAGGCTCTAGGGGCAAGCGAATCGACCTAGGGCAGCCCATCGCCGCCGCAATCCCTGACGGGGTCCCTCCCGGGTGCGCGGGGTTTCGGGTCTGCAAAAGCGCCCGCC
>NW_021295189.1:0-993 GCF_002162155.2 Triticum dicoccoides | reverse complement strand
TTGCCATGACTTGCACCGTAGTGAGGGCATCGAGCTCGTTTACATGCCTTCGTGAGTTAAATTTCTGCATGCCTCAGTTTTCACTAAGTCTGAAAACTGATTGTGTTCGAGCTATGTTCGTGAGCTCGGTAGAGTATTTTGTGAACCCTTTTGGCCCCAGGTCACTTTGGGTGTTTTGTTAAGCTTGTTGAGTAGCTCCATGCCATGTTCTTACTTGTCATGTTCAGGTTTTGTGTCATGTTGTTTTGCTGCTCCGAAGAGGGCTTCGTGATCTGAAATTTCAGACTAGTGTTAATTTCACTAAGTCTGGAGATCTGTTTTGCATTTGCGTTTTAGCCATGCTTGTTTGAACCTCTTAATGGATGATTTTGCCTATGGCTCAGTGCTAGTGTTTTGTCAACCATCTTGTGTACATCACTGCCAAGTATTTTGTTTTCATGTTTGGTGGCTGTAGCATGTTCATTTCGTTGCATTTAGATGCCTACTTGCTGCAAATCGCAGACCGGTGTCGTATCTTAAAACGCTCGCCATTTCCAAACCGTAGCTCCGATTCCAATGATCTTTATATCGTTTTCAAGCGATTTCATCCCCTCTATCCAGTGGCACACTTGGTTTTCCAAGTTGATGCCAGGTTCATGCATTTCCTGTCATATCTTGCATTTTGCATCCCGCATCGCATCCCGCATAGTATATCGTCGTTTCATCATATCGCTTGGTCTTGCCCGTGGTTGATTGTACCCTTGTTGCTTGTTTTTCTTGTTGGGTAGAGCCGGGAGACGAGTTTGCTACCGAGGAGCCCGTTGAGTTTGCTTGCGAGGATCCAGTCAACTCTGACAACTGTGCAGGCAAGATGATCATACCCTCGAAATCACTACTATCTTTGCTATGCTAGTTTGCTCGCTCTTTTGCTTTGCCACTGCTACGATGCCTACCTTTTGCTTGTCAGCCTCCCAATTGCCATGTTGATCCCCTAACCCACCATTGTCCTAGCAA
>NW_021295188.1:0-2269 GCF_002162155.2 Triticum dicoccoides | reverse complement strand
ATCATCTTGGGTATGGACTGGATGACAGCTCATCATGCCAAGATTGATTGTTTCACCAGGTCTGTTCAGCTCACACACCCATCTGGCAAGATAGCCATTGTCTCCACTAGAGTTGCAAAGCGTCAGCTCTATTCCCTTAATGCCAGCCCTCTTCCAGACCTTGAAGATATCCCGGTAGTCCGTGACTTTCCGGATGTCTTTCCAGAGGAACTGCCAGGTGTTCCGCCTGACAGAGATGTAGAGTTCGTCATAGATCTTATCCCAGGAACTGCTCCAATCTCCCGGAGACCTTACAAGATGGCACCCCTAGAATTAGCCGAGCTTAAGAAACAACTCGATGAGTCCTTGCAAAAGGGTTTCATCCGTCCTAGCTCTTCTCCTTGGGCTTGCCCCGTCCTCTTCGTCAAGAAGAAAGACGGTACGGACCGGATGGTTGTAGATTATCGTCCCGTTAATTTGGTCACGATAAAGAACAAGTATCCGCTTCCCAGGATCAACGACCTGTATGATCAGCTCGCTGGATCCTCAGTCTTTTCCAAGATGGATTTAAGGTTAGGCTACCATCAAATCAAGATCAGAAATGGGGACATTCCCAAGACAACTTTTGTCACTCGTTATGGTCAGTACGAGTACACCGTCATGTCCTTCGGCCTAACCAACGCCCCAGCCACATTCTCCCGCTTGATGAACTCGATCTTCATGGAGTACTTAGATAAGTTCGTCGTGGTTTACCTCGATGATATTCTTATTTACTCGAAGAACGAGGAAGAGCATGCCGAACATGTTAGACTTGTGTTAGAAAAACTCAGAGAGCACCACCTTTATGCCAAGTTCTCCAAGTGTGAATTTTGGTTGCCAGAAGTGACCTATCTAGGCCACGTAATCTCTGGTAAGGGCATTGCTGTCAATCCTGAGAGAGTTTAGGCTGTTCTCGATTGGACTCCACCTGAGACCGTTAAACAAGTTAGGAGTTTCCTTGGTCTAGCCAGCTATTGTCGCCGCTTTGTTGAAAACTTCTCCAAAGTAGCCAAACCCCTCACGGAACTTCTCAAGAAAGATAAAAAGTTCGAGTGGTCCCCACAGTGTGAGTACAGTTTTCAGGAACTGAAAAGACGCCTGACTTCTGCTCCCATACTTGTGCCACCGGATTTCACTAAAGACTTTATTATCTACTGCGACGCCTCACGACAGGGACTAGGTTGCATTCTTATGCAGGATCGTCATGTGATTGCCTATGCATCTCGACAGTTGCATCCACATGAGGAGAATTATCCTACACATGATCTAGAGCTTGCAGCCGTAGTCTATGCACTCAAGACCTGGCGACATTACCTCCTTGGTAAACGTTGCGAGATCTACACTGATCACCAGAGTCTCAAGTATATCTTCACCCAACCAGATTTGAACCTTAGGCAAAGACGTTGGTTGGAGTTAATCACAGATTATGATCTAGGGATTACCTACACCCAGGCAAAGCCAATGTCATGGCTGATGCTCTAAGCCGTAAATCCTATTGCAATAATCTCATGTTGCAGCAAGGCCAACCACCTCTCCATGAGGAATTCTGTAAGCTTAATCTTCACATAGCTCCTCGCGGTTTTCTTTCTACCTTGGTGGCGAAACCTACCCTTGTGGATCTTATCATAGAAGCCCAGAAGCATGATTCGGGGATTACTCGGATCAAGAGAAACATTGCCAAGGGTATTGCTGGTAGTTTCTCTATGGATGATCATGGTGTTGTTTTCTTTGAGAATCGCTTGGTGGTTCGCAAGAAGCAACATCTTCGACAATTGATTCTTAAGGAGGCGCATTAATCTCCTCTCACAATTCATCCCGGTAGTACTAAGATGTATCAGGATCTACGCCAGAGGTTCTGGTGGACTAGGATGAAGAGAGAAATCGCTGAGTTCATTGCTAACTGTGACGTTTGTCGTCGCGTTAAGGCAGAGCATCAAAGGCCTGCTGGCACCCTTCAGCCTTTAGCTATTCCTGAGTGGAAATGGGATAAAGTTGGTATGGACTTCATTACCGGCTTTCCCAGGACCAAGAAAGGGAATAACGCTATCTTCGTAGTCGTTGATCGTCTTTCCAAAGTGGCTCACTTCCTTCCTGTTCGGGAAAGTATCACTGCTGGTCAGCTTGCTGACTTATATATTTCTCGAATAGTGTCACTTCATGGTGTTCCACTAGAGATCAATTCAGACCGTGGCAGTCTTTTCACTTCTCATTTCTGGGAGAGTTTCCAAACTGCCATGGGAACCCATCTTTC
>NW_021295187.1:0-806 GCF_002162155.2 Triticum dicoccoides | reverse complement strand
AGTGACAGGGGGGTTAAACAGGGTTAAATTAATTCTAATTACTAATTAGTGGCGCTGGGGCCCACTGGTCAGTGTCAGGGGTTAACTAACAGTGGTTAGCGCTAATCTAACCATCTGACCGACAGGGCCCACGCGTCAGTGACCCTGGGGGGTCAAACCTCAGGTCGGACAGGTCAAACCCCACCGGCGACATGACGCCGGCGAGGCCCGAGACGGCGGCGAAAGTGCTTTTTGCCATTCCGGCAACCAAATGGACGGCGGAAGGCATCTACGTGTTGCTGAGGTTGAGCCGCGACTATTGGTGGTGGTGGTTGGGCTCGGGGTGGCCGGAGTTGACGGCGGCGAGCTCGGCTGCGGCGGCCGGAGTTCGGGTGCGGTCGGAATCGGCGTTGCAGGGCGTTAGGGGAGGTGTTGGTGCGCGCTACGTGCTCCTAGTGAGGTGTGGAGCACGATGGTGTGCTCAGTTGGGCGCTACGGCGACCGTGGCCACGACGGCGACATCGCCGGCAGCGTGGAGCTCTCGGCCAAGGTGGGGCTAGGGCCTAGAGGTCGAAAGAGACCAGGGGAGAAGGGGGAAACGATCCGGGGGCTCACCGCGGAGCTGCAGAGGTGGTTAGCGGGCTCGGGGACGCGCTGGAGACGACGAATTCGACGGCGACGATGATCGGAGCCCGAAGAGGGGAACAGCGACGTGGCGGCGATGCAGGGCTTCCGGGGAGCTGTGGAGCGGTGGGGAGGAAGAGGGAGTCGAGGCGGAGCTCCTGAGCTAGTCGGGGGAGCGAGGGGTGGCCGGAGATGGCTGCTAT
>NW_021295186.1:0-998 GCF_002162155.2 Triticum dicoccoides | reverse complement strand
CAAAACATGATCAACACCAGAATTCCATGGGTGTTCGATTCATCACAATGTAACTAGATTATTGACTCTAGTGCAAGTGGGAGACTGTTGGAAATATGCCCTAGAGGCAATAATAAAAGCATTATTATTATATTTCTTTGTTCATGATAATTGTCTTTATTCATGCTATAATTGTGTTATCCGGAAATCGTAATACATGTGTGAATAACAGACACCAACATGTCCCTAGTAAGCCTCTAGTTGACTAGCTCGTTGATCAATAGATAGTCATGGTTTCCTGGCTATGGACATTGGATGTCATTGATAACGGGATCACATCATTAGGATAATGATGTGATGGACAAGACCCAATCCTAAACATAGCACAAGATCGTATAGTTCGTTTGCTAGAGTTTTTGCAATGTCAAAGTATCTCTTCCTTCGACCATGAGATCGTATAACTCCTAGATACCGTAGGAGTGCTTTGGGTGTATCAAACGTCACAACGTAACTGGGTGACTATAAAGGTGCACTACAGGTATCTCCGAAAGTATCTATTGTTTTATATGGATCGAGACTGGGATTTGTCACTCCGTATGATGGAGAGATATCACTGGGCCCACTCAGTAATGCATCATCATAATGAGCTCAAAGTGACCAAGTGTTTGGTCACGGGATCATGCATTACGGTACGAGTAAAGTGACTTGCCGGTAACAAGATTGAACGAGGTATTGGGATACCGACGATCGAATCTCGGGCAAGTAACATATCGATTGACAAAGGGAATTGCATACGGGGTTGATTAAATCCTCGACATCGTGGTTCATCCGATGAGATCATCGTGGAGCGTGTGGGAGCCAACATGGGTATCCAGATCCCGCTGTTGGTTATTGACCGGAGAGCGATCTCGGTCATGTCTACATGTCTCCCGAACCCGTAGGGTCTACACACTTAAGGTTCAGTTACGCTAGGGTTGTAGGGATATGTATATGCAGTAACCCGAATGTTGTTCGGAGTC
>NW_021295185.1:0-1478 GCF_002162155.2 Triticum dicoccoides | reverse complement strand
GCGGCAAGAAAGTTGACAACATCTACGCCCACAACAAATTGTGTTCTACTCGTGCAAAGAGAACTACGCATAGATCTAGCTCATGATGCCACTGTTGGGGAACGTTGCAGAAAACAAAAAAATTCCTACGGTTTCACCAAGATCCATCTATAAGTTCATCTAGCAACGAGTGATTGGATTGCATCTACATACCTTTGTAGATCACGCGCGGAAGCGTTCAAAGAACGGGGATGAGGAAGTCATACTCGACATGATCCAAATCACCGGAGATCCTAGCGCCAAACGGACGGCACCTCCGTGTTCAACACACGTACGGTCAGCGTGACGTATCCTCCTTCTTGATCCAGCAAGGGGGGAGGAGAGGTTGATGAAGATCCAGCAGCACGACGGCGTGGTGGTGGATGCAGGGGTCACCGCAGCAGGGCTTCGCCATTCTACTGAAAGAGGGAGAGGTGTAGCAGGGGAGAGGGAGGCGCCAAGACTCAAGGGTGCGGCTACCCCTCCCTCCCCCACCATTATATAGGCTCCCCTTGTTGGAAATATGCCCTAGAGGCAATAATAAAAGCATTATTATTATATTTCTTTGTTCATGATAATTGTCTTTATTCATGCTATAATTGTGTTATCCGGAAATCGTAATACATGTGTGAATAACAGACACCAACATGTCCCTAGTAAGCATCTAGTTGACTAGCTCGTTGATCAATAGATAGTCATGGTTTCCTGGCTATGGACATTGGATGTCATTGATAACGGGATCACATCATTAGGATAATGATGTGATGGACAAGACCCAATCCTAAACATAGCACAAGATCGTATAGTTCGTTTGCTAGAGTTTTTGCAATGTCAAAGTATCTCTTCCTTCGACCATGAGATCATATAACTCCTGGATACCGTAGGAGTGCTTTGGGTGTATCAAACGTCACAACGTAACTGGGTGACTATAAAGGTGCACTACAGGTATCTCCGAAAGTATCTATTGTTTTATATGGATCGAGACTGGGATTTGTCACTCCGTATGATGGAGAGATATCACTGGGCCCACTCAGTAATGCATCATCATAATGAGCTCAAAGTGACCAAGTGTTTGGTCACGGGATCATGCATTACGGTATGAGTAAAGTGACTTGCCGGTAACAAGATTGAACGAGGTATTGGGATACCGACGATCGAATCTCGGGCAAGTAACATATTGATTGACAAAGGGAATTGCATACGGGGTTGATTAAATCCTCGACATCGTGGTTCATCCGATGAGATCATCGTGGAGCGTGTGGGAGCCAACATGGGTATCCAGATCCCGCTGTTGGTTATTGACCGGAGAGCGATCTCGGTCATGTCTACATGTCTCCCGAACCCGTAGGGTCTACACACTTAAGGTTCAGTTACGCTAGGGTTGTAGGGATATGTATATGCAGTAACCCGAATGTTGTTCGGAGTCCCGGATGAGATCCCGGACGTCACGAGGAGTTCCG
>NW_021295184.1:0-945 GCF_002162155.2 Triticum dicoccoides | reverse complement strand
CTACTCGTGTTTTAAACATGAAGACTCCCATTGAGGTTCTCCTTAATGAACAACCTGATTATACCTTTCTCAAGGTATTTGGGTGTGCTTGCTGGCCGCATCTTCGTCCATATAACAAGCGCAAGCTTGAGTTTCGTTCTAAGAAGTGTGTTTTTCTTGGCTATAGCTCTCTTCATAAAGGTTACAAATGTCTTCATGTTCCCACTAATCGTGTCTATATATCTCGGGACGTCGTGTTTGATGAGCATGTTTTTCCCTTTGCCAACCTTCCTGTGTCCACTGTCGAACCACCATCCCTGCATTCATCCTCTGTTGCTTCTGACCAATTTGATGATGTTGCATACTCTCCTTTGTTGTTACCTAACCATGGTGCAGGAACCGGACGTGGAGCTCGTTTGGAGCTGTTGGAGGATTCACCATCATCATCGTCGTCTTCTGGTGGGCACGTCGATCGCCCTATGTTGCATGTCATCGATTCGCGTGCCCATGCATGGTCACCCGACGAGCCCGTCGCGCCGAGCATCTCCACTGCTCGGTCCGTTTCGCCAGCGGCCGCCGAGTCGCCCGCGGCTCGGCCTGTCACGCCGTCTTCGCCTGCGGCTCGGCCCGTCACGCCGTCTTCGCCCGCGGCTCGGGTCCTCACGTCGCCTTCATCAGCGGATCGGCCCGCGACACCGGCCGCGCCACGGCCCACTATGCCGAGCTCGCCATCGGCCCGGTCTGTGATGCCGGAGTCGCCAGCTGCTTCGTCTGCTCTGCCGGTTTCGCCGGTGGGTCGGCCTTCTTCGCCAACCGAGTCCGAGGCTACCGTGACTGGCTCCTCGTCACCGGCTGACTCGTCAATGTCGCCGTCCTCCAGCCCGTTGCAGGCTGCTCCGTCGACCTCGGTGGTTCCTGTGTCCCGACCACATACACGCAGTCGCAGTGGCATTTTCAAACCTAAGG
>NW_021295183.1:0-8131 GCF_002162155.2 Triticum dicoccoides | reverse complement strand
TAACTTGCGCTTTAGTTCTACTGTTTTAGATATGTTCCTAGAGAAAATTTAGTTGAAAGTTGATAGTAGCAATTATGCGGGCTAGGTCCGTAAATTGAGGATTGTCCTCATTGCTACGCAGAAGGCTTATGTCCTTAATGCACCGCTCGGTATGCTGAACCTCAAACGTTGTTTGTGGATGTTGCGAACATCTGACATATACGTTTTGATGACTACGTGATAGTTTAGTGATGTTAAATGGTTTAGATTGAGGCACCGAAGATGATTTTGAAACGTCACGGAACATATGAGATGTTCAAAGGGCTGAAATTGGGATTTCAGGCTCGTGCCCACATCAAGAGGTATGAGACCTCTGACAAGTTTCTTAAGCCTGCAAACTAAGGGAGAAAAGCTCAATCATTGAGCATGTGCTTAGATTGTCTGAGTAGTACAATCACTTGAATTGAGTGGGAGTTAATCTTCCTTAAGAGATAGTGATGGTTCTCCAAATTCACTACCACCAAGCTACTAGGGCTTCGTGATGAACTATAACATATCAGGGATAGATATGATTATCCTTGAGCTATTCGCGATGTTTGACACCGCGAAAGTAGAAATCAAGAAGGAGCATCCATTGTTGATGGTTAGTGAAACCACTAGTTTAAAGAAGGGCAAGGGCAAGAAGGGATACTTCATGAAACTGCAAATCAGTTGCTGCTCTAGTGAAGAAACCCAAAGTTTGAACCCAAACCCGAGACTAAGTGCTTCTGTAATGAGGGGAATGGTCACTGAAGCAGAACTACCCTAGATAGATGAGAAGGCTGGCAAGGTTGACAGAAGTATATTGGATATACATTATACTAATGTGTACTTTACTAGTACTCCTAGTTGCACCAGGGTAATAGATACCGGTTCGGTTGCTAAGTGTTAGTAACTCAAAATAAAAGGCTACGGAATAAACGGAGACTAGCTAAAGGCGAGGTGACGATATGTGTTGGAAGTATTTCCAAGGTTGATGTCATCAAACATCGCACGCTCCCTCTACCATCGGGAATGGTGTTAAACCTAAATAATTTCTATTTGGTGTTTGCGTTGAGCATAGACATGATTGGATTATGTTTATCGCAATATGGTTGTTCATTTAAGGAGAATAATGGTTACTCCGTTTATTTGAATAATACCTTCAATGGTTTTGCACCTAAAATGAATGGTTTATTGAATCTCGATCGTAGTGATACACATGTTCATGCCAAAAGATATAAGATAGTAATGATAGTACCACCTACTTGTGGCACTGCCATTTGAGTCATATTGGTATAAAACACATGAAGAAGCTCCATGTTGATGGATCTTTTGGACTCACTCGTTTTTTGAAAAGTTTGAGACATGCGAACCATGTCTATTGGTATGTACACATGAAGAAACTCCATGCAGATGGATCGTTTGGACTCACTTGATTTTGAATCACCTGAGACATGCAAATCGTACCACATGGGCAAGATGACTGAAAAGCCTCGTTTTCAGTAAGATGGAACAAGAAAGCTACTTGTTGGAAGTAATACATTTTGATGTGTGCAGTCCAGTGAGTGCTGAGGCACGCAGTGGATATCGTTATGTTCTTACTTCACAGATGATTTGAGTAGATGCTAAGTATATTTACTTGATGAAACACAAGTCTGAATTATTGAAAGGTTCAAGTAATTTCATAGTGAAGTTGAAGATCATCATGACAAGAGGATAAAATGTCTATGGTATGATCATAGAGATGAGTATCTAAGTTATGAGTTTGGTATACAATTAAGACATTGTGGAAATTGTTTCACAACTAATACCGCCTGGAACACCATAGTGTGATGGTGTGTCCGAACATCATAGCTGCACCCTATTGGATATGGTGCATACCATGATGTCTCTTATCAAATTACCACTATCGTTTATGGGTTAGGCATTAGAGACAACCACATTCACTTCAAATAAGGCACCGCGTAATTCCGTTGACATGATAGCATATTAACTATGGTTTAGAGAAACCTAAGCTGTCATTTCTTAAAAGTTTGGGGCTGTGACGCTTATGTGGAAAAGTTTTAGCCTGATAAGCTCAAACCCAAAGCGGATAAATGCATCTTCATAGGACACCAAAAATAGTTGGGTATACCTCCTATTTTAGATCCGGAAGCAAAAGTGATTGTTTCTAGAAATGGGTCCTTTCTCAAGGAAAAGTTTCTCTTGAAAGAATTGAGTGGGAGGATGGTGGAGACTTGATGAGGTTATTGAACCATCACTTCAACCAATCTGCAGCAGGGCACAGGAAGTTGTTCCTGTGGCGCCTACACCAGTTGAAGTGGAAGCTGATGATAGTGATCATGAAACTTCGGATCAAGTCACTACCAAACCTCGTAGGTTGAAAAGGACACGTACTGCTTCAGAGTGGTACGGTAATCCTGTCTTGGAGGTCATGTGGCTAGACAACAATGAACCTACGAGCTGTGGAGAAGCGATGGTGGGCCCAGATTCCGACAAATGGCTCGAGGCCATAAAATCTGAGAGAGGATCCATGTATAAAACAAAGTGTAGACTTTGGAAGAACTACTTGATGGTCGTAAGGCTGTTGGGTAGCGATGTATTTTAAAAGGAAAGAAAGACAATGATGGTAAGTGTCACCATTAAGAAAGCTCGACTTGTCGCTAAGATGTTTTCTGACAAGTTCAAGGAGTTGACTACGATGAGACTTTCTCACTCGTAGCGATGCTAAGAGTCTGTTGAAATTATATTAGCAGTTCCTGCATTATTTATGAAATCTTGTAGAGAGGATGTCAAAACATTGTTTCCTCAACGATTTTCTTGAGAAAGGTTGTATGTGATACAACCAGAAGGTTTTGTCAATCCTAAAAGGTGCTAACAAGTATGCAAAGCTCCAGCAATCCTTCTAAGGACTGGAGTAAGCATCTCGGAGTTGGAATATACGCTTTGATGAGATGATCAAAGATTTTGGGTTTATACAAAGTTTATGAGAAACTTGTATTTCCAAAGAAGTGAGTGGGGGCACTATAGCATTTCTGATGAGTATATGTTGTTGACATATTGTTGATCGGAAATGATGTAGAAATTCTAGAAAGCATATAGGGTTATTTGAAAAGTGTTTTTCAATGGAAAACCTGGATTAAGCTACTTGAACATTGAGCATCAAGATCTATAAGGATAGATCAAAATCGCTTGATAGTACTTTCAAATGAATACACACCATGACAAGATTTTGAAGGAGTTAAAAATAGATCGGCAAAGAAGGAGTTATTGGCTGTGTTATAAGGTGTGAGTATTGAGTAAGACTCAAGACCTGACCATGGCAGAAGAGAGAGAAAGGACGAAGGTCGTCCCCTATGCTTTAGACGTAGGCTCTACAGTATGCTATGTTGTGTACCGCACCTGAAGTGTGCCTTGTCATGAGTCAGTCAAGGGGTACAAGAGTGATCCAGAAATGGATCACAGGACAGCGGTCAAGGTTATCGTTAGTAACTAGTGGACTAAGGAATTTTGTCGATTGTGGAGGTGGTAAAAGAGTTCGTCGTAAAGGGTTACGTCGATGCAAACTTTGATACTATCTGGATGACTATGAGTAGTAAACCGGATTCATATAGTAGAACAGTTATTTGGAATAGCTCCAAATAGCGCGTGGTAGCTGCATCTACAAGATGACATAGAGATTTGTAAAGCACACACGGATCTGAAAGGTTCAGACCCGTTCACTAATAACCTCTCTCACAAGCAAGATATGATCAAACCCCATGGGTGTTGGATTCATTACAATCACATAATGATGTGAACTAGATTATTGACTCTAGTGCAAGTGGGAGACTATTGGAAATATGCCCTAGAGGCAATAATAAAATGGTTATTATGTATTTCCTTGTTCATGATAATTATCTATTGTTCATGCTATAATAGTGTTAACTGGAAACCATAATACATGTGTGAATACATAGACCACAACATGTCCCTAGTGAGCCTCTAGTTGACTAGCTCATTGATCAATAGATGGTTATGGTTTCATGACCATGGACATAGGATGTCATTGATAACGGGATCACATCATTAGGAGAATGATGTGATGGACAAGACCCAATCCTAAGCATAGCACAAGATCGTGTAGTTCGTTTTGCTAGAGCTTTTCTAATGTCAAGTATCGTTTCCTTAGACCATGAGATTGTGCAACTCCCGGATACCGTAGGAATGCTTTGGGTGTACCAAACGTCACAATGTAACTGGGTGGCTATAAAGGTGCACTACATGTATCTCCGAAAGTGTTTGTTGGGTTGGCACGAATCAAGACTGGGATTTGTCACTCCATATGACGGAGAGGTATCTCTGGGCCCACTCGGTAATGCATCATCATAATGAGCTCAATGTGACTAAGGAGTTAGTCACGGGATCATGTGTTACAGAACGAGTAAAGAGACTTGCCGGTAACGAAATTGAACGAGCTATTGGGATACCAACGATCAAATCTCGGGCAAGTAACGTACCGATTGACAACGGGAATTGTATACATGATTGATTGAATCCCCGACATCGTGGTTCATCCAATGAGATCATCGTGGAACATGTGGGAGCCAACATGGGTATCCAGATCCCGCTGTTGGTTATTGACCAGAGAGCTGTCTCGGTCATGTCCGCATGATTCCCGAACCTGTAGGGTCTACACACTTAAGGTTCGGTGACGCTAGAGTTGTTATGGGAATTAGTGTGCAGTTACTGAATGTTGTTCGGAGTCCCGTATGAGATCCTGCACGTCACAAGGAGTTCTGGAATGGTCCGGAGGTAAAGATTTATATATGGGAAGTCCTATTTTGGCCACCGGAAAATGTTCGAGATTTTTCGGTATTGTACCGGGAAGGTTCTAGAAGGTTCCGGAGTGGGGCCCACCTGCATGGAAGGACACACATGAACGTGGGTAGTGGGGGCAAGGCCCCACACCACTAGTCAAGGCGCACCAAGATCCCCCCTTAGAAGGAATAAGATCATATCCCGAAGGGATAAGATCAAGATCCCTAAAGAGGGGGGATAACAATCGGTGGGGAAGGAAATGATGAGATTCCTTTCCTCCCACCTTTTCCAACGCCCCAATGGACTTGGAGGGAAAGAAACCAGCCCCCTCAACCCCTATATATAGTGGGGAGGCGCATGGGAGGTTCACGCCTTGCCCCTGGCGCAGCCCTCCCCCTCTCCAACTCCACCTCCTCCTTAGTAGTGCTTGGCGAAGCCCTGCCGGAGAACTGCAAGCTCCACCACCACGCCGTCGTGCTGCCAGAGCTCTCCCTCAACTTCTCCTCTCCCCTTGCTGGATCAAGAAGGAGGAGACGTCCCCGGACTGTACGTGTGTTGAACGCGCAAGCGCCGTCCGTTCGGCGTTAGATTGGATCTTTCTCGATTTGAATCGCCGCGAGTACGACTCCCTCATCCGCGTTCTAGTGACGCTTCCGCTTAGCGATCTTCAAAGGTATGAAGATGCTCATCCTCTCCCTCTCTTGTTGCTAGAATCTCCATAGATTGATATTGGTGATGCGTAGAATTTTTTGAATTATTGCTACGTTCCCCAACACAACTGTCATGATTTATGCATTATGTGTACCTAATGTTGGGTGCATCATGACTGGATCTTTTCTACCATGAATTAAAATCTTTAGTCACTGCTTGAACTTTGGAGGCACTGATACGTCTCCAACGTATCTATAATTTTTGATTGTTCCATGCTATTATATTACCCTTTTTGGATGTTTATGGGCTTTATTTTACACATTTATATCATTTTTGGGACTAACCTACTAACCGGAGGCCCAGCCCATATTGCTGTTTTATTGCCTGTTTTAGTATTTCGAGGAAAAGGAATATCAAACAGAGTCCAAACGGAATGAAACCTTCGGCAGCGTGATTTTCTGGAAGAATATGATCCTGGAGACTTGGAGTCCACGTCAGAAGATCTTCGAGGAGGCCACGAGATAGGAGGCCCCCCCCCCTGCAGGGCGCGCCCCCTGTCTCGTGGGCCCCTCGAGCACCTCCCGACCGACTTCTTTCGCCTATATAAGCCTACGTACCCTAAAACCATCAAATATCAAGATAGATCGGGAGTTCCGCCGCCGCAAGCCTCTGTAGCCACCAAAAACCTCTCGGGAGCCCGTTCCGGCACCCTGCCGGAGGGGGAATCCATCACCGGTGGCCATCTTCATCATCCCGGCGCTCTCCATGACGAGGAGGGAGTAGTTCACCCTCGGGGCTGAGGGTATGTACCAGTAGCTATGTGTTTGATCTCTCTCTCTCTCTCTCTCTCTCGTGTTCTTCTATGGCACGATCTTGATGTATCCCGAGCTTTGCTATAATAGTTGGATCTTATGATGTTTCTCCCCCTCTACTCTCTTGTGATGAATTGAGTTTCCCTCTTGAAGTTATCTTATCGGATTGAGTCTTTGATTTGAGAACACTTGATTTATGTCTTGCCGTGTTTATCTATGGTGACAATGGGATATCACGTGCCTCTTGATGTATGTTTTGGTGACCAACTTGCGGGTTCCGCCCATGAACCTATGCATAGGGGTTAGCACACGTTCTTGTCTCTCCGGTAGAAACTTTGGGGCACTCTTTGAAGTACTTTGTGTTGGTTGGATGAATCTGAGATTTTGTGATGCATATCGTATAATCATGTCCACGGATACTTGAAGTGACAATGGAGTATCTAGGTGACATTAGGGTTTTGGTTGATTTGTGTCTTAAGGTGTTATTCTAGTACGAACTCTTTTATAGATCGATCCGAAAGAATAATTTTGAGGTGGTTTCGTACCCTGCCATAATCTCTACGTTTGTTCTCCGCTATTAGTGGCTTTGGAGTGACTCTTTGTTGCATGTTGAGGGCTTGTTATATGATCTATCTATGTTATTATTGTTGAGAGAACTTGCACTAGTGAAAGTATGAACCCTAGGCCTTGTTTCTATCATTGCAATACCGTTTACGCTCACTTTTATCATTAGTTACCTTGCTGTTTTTATTATTTCAGATTACAAAAACCTATATCTACTATCCATATTGCATTCGTATCACCATCTCTTTGCCGAACTAGTGCGCCTATACAATTTACCATTGTATTGGGTGTGTTGGGGACACAAGAGACTCTTTGTTATTTGGTTGCAGGGTTGTTTGAGAGAGACCATCTTCATCCTACGCCTCCTACGGATTGATAAACCTTAGGTCATCCACTTGAGGGAAATTTGCTACTGTCCTACAAACCTGTGCACTTGCAGGCCCAACAACGTCTACAAGAAGAAGGTTGTGTAGTAGACATGAAGCTCTTTTCTAGCGCCGTTGCCGGGGATGTGAGTGCTTGAAGGTATATCTTTAGATCTTGCAATTGAATCTTTTTGTTTCTTGTTTTATCACTAGTTTAGTTTATAAAAGAAAACTACAAAAAAATGGAATTGAGTTTGTCTCATACGCTTCATCTTTTTAATATCTTCCGTGAGAATGTTGGAAAGGAAATTGTGCTCAATTGCTAGAAGAAGAATGCATTAAAGTGCTTGGTACTAAATCTTTGAATGATGAGCATGATTGCAATGTTGTTAGTATGAATTCTATGAATACCCATGATGGTAATGATATGCAAAGTCACAAGCTTGGGGAAGCTATGTTTGATGAATATGATATATTTTGTCCCCCAAGCTTTGATGAGCAAATTTATTTTAATGATAGCATGCCTCTATTTATGATGATTATATTGATGAAAGTGGGTTTGGAAGAGTGTCAACTTTAGAAAGTAGTGATCCCACTATTTTGGAGGATGTTGAATCTTATTGTGATAAACATGAAAGTGGATTTGGAAGAGTGCCAACTTTATTTAGTGATGATCCCACTATTTCGGAAGAGGTTCCAATTGATTATGAGATCAAAGTTGCTATCTATGATGATTATTGTGATGACTTGTATGCTATTAATAATAATGATAACCATGAAACTTGTCATCATGATTTTAGTTTTCAATTGGATTATGCCTCACATGATAATTTTTTTGTTGAGTTTGCTCCCACTACTATTCATGAGAAGAAATTTGCTTATGTGGAGAGTAGTAAATTTTCTATGCTTGTAGGTCATGAAAAGAATGATTTAGGTGCT
>NW_021295182.1:0-1560 GCF_002162155.2 Triticum dicoccoides | reverse complement strand
CGGGGCCAACCTTTGGTCGAGCCAGAAGATGTCAAGAAGCTCCCAACGAGAATGTATGAATTGCATCAATGGTACATGGACATTATCAAAAGATCCGATCGAGAGTCCCTCATGGTGTATGTCAAGAAGGATCATTACTACCATGAGAAAGCTGTGGCCGTTGAGTATTCTGAACTGTTTCAGTTATACAATCAAGACACACTCGACAAATCTATCGTCAGTTGCTATTGTCTGTAAGTGATTTTTTTCTGTAATTTAAGTCTCAAGCTAGCTGTAGTGATCCTTTTGATCAATCATTACCTGTAATTATCCTCACTATATTCTTTTCTGTGGTATTATGCAGGATGAAGATGTATGAAATGAGAAAAAGTGGACGCTATGGCATTGGGTTCATTGACCCAAACACCGTTAATGAATACACATGGAAAATAAACAAGTATTATGAAAAGCAGGTAGAGGACAGCATGCTAGAGTTCTTGAAGCGCCTCAAATACAATGAAGATATACTACTTCCTTACAACTTCCAGTGAGTCACACTTTCTTGTACTACAAATTCTCTGTTTTTGCCTACTAGCTAACTACATGTTTTTTCTTACATATGCCCGCTTAATTAAGACATGCAAACGTGTGTGCATGCAGATTTCACTGGATCTTGTGTATCATTAAAGTTGACGCCGGAACAGTTGAAATACTGGACTCACTACTCAAAGCAAATAGTGACTACAACATCTTGTATGGGATAGTCAACAGGTAATTTCAATCATTATTAACTATATATCTCGGCCTATTTAGTTCGTCATTTCATGATATGAACTATTTAATAACCCCTTTATTCATTTTCCTTGTCGGCGGGCAGGGCTTGGGCAAGGTTCATCAGCGTCACGGAAGGCGAACGGAAACCACAGCTGAAATGGTTTCAACCCAAGGTAAGTAATTAAGTAGTACTAGCTAGCTAGCTAGCTGCCATCTCTTTAATTATCATGCTTGATTAATTATTATCTGATCAAATTAAATTCCATTCTCGTAATAAAGGCCCTGAAGCAGGCGCAGGGGACTGATCTGTGTGCATTCTGCGTTTGCGAGAACATTCGCATGATGGCGTTCGAAAGGAGCAGATCTCAAAGACAGGAATGGGTACGCTTGTCAGAACACTATTCACAATTTTTACACCATTATCGATATCTAGTCACACAACTAATACACATGCATATTGATCTCCTTCTTAACAGTTCAAAGAGGTGCGGGACAAGCTCCTAGAAACGGAGCGCGTAGAAGCACTTCAAGAGGAAATAGCGGGATTTTTGCTCGACCAGGTCATAAATCCGAAGGGAGAATACTATTACCCGCTACCGCCCCCATCGACCAGGTCATGAACCACTTCCAATTGTCATCGTGCTCCGAAGGCACCAATTAGGCTAATGCCACTGGCTCCGAAGGCAACATGCATATGTAGGAGAAATTGTATATAGCTATACATGTGTGTATGTGTAAATTAATATGGTGGTTTGTGAGACATTGATGATATATATATGATTGGTTCTACTAGAAATTCTATTTATA
>NW_021295181.1:0-1165 GCF_002162155.2 Triticum dicoccoides | reverse complement strand
GCTTGTTGGGGAACGTAGCAGAAATTCAAAATTTTCCTACGTGTCACCAAGATCTATCTATGGAGAGACTAGCAACGAGGGGAAGGAGAGTGCATCTACATACCCTTGTAGATCGCTAAGCGGAAGCGTTCAAGTGAACGGGGTTGATGGAGTCGTACTCGTCGTGATTCAGATCACCGATGATCCTAGTGCCGAACGGACGGCACCTCCGCGTTCAACACACGTACAGCTCGACGATGTCTCCCACGCCTTGATCCAGCAAGGAGAGAGGGAGAGGTTGAGGAAGACTCCATCCAGCAGCAGCACAACGGCGTGGTGGTGATGGAGGAGCGTGGCAATCCTGCAGGGCTTCGCCAAGCACCTACCTGAGAGGAGGAGGTGTCACGGGAGGGAGGGAGGCGCCAAGGGCTCAGGTATGGATGCCCTCCCTCCCCTCCACTATATATAGGGGCAGGGGAGAGGGGGGAGGCGCAGCCTTGCCCCTTCCTCCAAGGAAGGGGTGCGGCTAAGAGGGGGAAAGGAGTCCATCCTCCCCAAGGCACCTCGGAGGTGCCTTCCCCCTTTAGGACTCTCCCCTTTTTCCTATATCTTGGCGCATGGGCCTCTAGGGGCTGGTGCCCTTGGCCCATGTAGGCCAAGGCGCACCCCCTACAGCCCATGTGCCCCCCCCGGGGCAGGTGGCCCCACCCGGTGGGCCCCCGGGACCCTTCCGGTGGTCCCGGTACAATACCGATGACCCCGAAACTTGTCCCGATGGCCGAAACAGGACTTCCTATATATAAATCTTTGCCTCCGGACCATTCCGGAACTCCTCGTGACGTCCGGGATCTCATCCGGGACTCCGAACAACATTCGGTAACCACATACAAACTTCCTTTATAACCCTAGCGTCATCGAACCTTAAGTGTGTAGACCCTACGGGTTCGGGAGACATGTAGTCATGACCGAGATGTTCTCTGGTCAATAACCAACAGCGGGATCTGGATACCCATGTTGGCTCCCACATGTTCCACGATGATCTCATCGGATGAACCACGATGTCAAGGACTCAATCAATCCCGTATACAATTCCCTTTGTCTAGCGGTATGGTACTTGCCCGAGATTCGATCGTCGGTATACCGATACCTTGTTCAATCTCGTTACCGGCAAGTCTCTTTACTCGTT
>NW_021295180.1:0-954 GCF_002162155.2 Triticum dicoccoides | reverse complement strand
TTGTGCCTACTCATTCATGCTTGTTTGTCATGCCTGCTACTGCTTAGAGTTGAGTCAGGTCTGATTCATCGGGGATGAATCAGAGGCGTGTGAACATGTCCTACTGTGTGTGAGCTAAGTGTGTGAACACGATTTGGTAAAGGTAGCGGTGAGAGGCCATGTAGGAGTACATGGTGGGTTGTCTCATTGCAGCCGTCCTCAGGAACTGAGTTCTGTGTTTGTGATCCATGATCAGTTACTACCACACATTGGGCTCCGGGCGCTCCAAGCCCTCTCGACTTATTAATCAACTTGACCTCTGTCCAGGAGTTGCAACTAGTTTCTGGTGTTTGTAGGTAGTGTTAGTAGTCTACCAAGTGGCACCCGGTACAGGTGGGCTTGGGACAGACTAGGCACAGTGGCCCGGTGTACCAAGTGGCACCCGGTTGGTGGGCTTGGGAACCCTGCACACATCGTTTGGGGCCGTAAGCGACACCCCGTCCGGATCTCCTTGCGGATGGAACCCGAATAGGCGATAAACCTGGACTAGAGACTTGTTCGGTTAGTCAGGTTGTGGCCGACTCCCTCGCCCGGCTTCCGCTTGAAGGTTGCCGAGGTACATGACGTGTACAGGGCGATAAGTGGCGAGAGCGTGTGTGAAGAAGTACACCCCTGCAGGGTTAACATCATCTATTCGAATAGCCGGATTCCTCGGATATGGAAACGTGGACCCCTTATATCAGTTCATAGACAAGTGAAAGTGGATACTCTAAAATACGCAAGATAAGCGTGAGTGCTATGGATGGCGTTCTCGTAGGGAGACGGGAGCGGATCCATAGTGGTGTATTGATATGGTGAATATGTGGACTCGTGTGCGCCACCTCAAAAGAGTCGCTTGCAGTCGTAGTTTAGGATAGCCACCGAGTCAAAGCTGGCTTGCTGCAGTTAAACCCCACCATCCCTTTGTTGATAATG
>NW_021295179.1:0-424 GCF_002162155.2 Triticum dicoccoides | reverse complement strand
CTAAAATAGGAAAGACTTTCAAGTCTTCAACCAACCTGAAATTTAGAATGGATTTTTTTAAAGGAAAAAAATAGTTCCCTGTTTTTCTCGTGTGTGAACGAAAAAAAAAAGTTCCCAACCACCCATACGTACTCTACACAGAAAAAAAATCTCTCACGTGTCCTGGCCTTATCGGGTCCACAACAGCTTACCCCTCCCCAGGCCCGCCAAGCCACCGCGCCGCAGCACGACTCCTCCCCCTCCCCCCCCTCCCCATCCCCTCGGGCTGAACGCCTCTCGCCGCCGGCGATCGGAGCAGCGCCAGCGCCCCCTTCCGGCGCCGGCAAGGGCCTTCTGCGGACATGGGGACGCGCCACCTCATCACCGGCCAGAACAACTGCGCCCCGGACGGGGCATCCTCCTCCAACCCATTCGGCGCCCTCGC
>NW_021295178.1:0-948 GCF_002162155.2 Triticum dicoccoides | reverse complement strand
CCCGAGCACCACCGAACACCATCGCCGCCAAAGCTCGTCGCCGGCATGAGTTCCGGCGACCCCACGACCTCCCACTTGGTCCTCTGGATGCGCGAGAGCAAGGGCCATCCCCTGGTGCCCTCAGCGCGCCAAGCTGACGCCTCTAGCGCAAGTCCGGCGTGCCCCCGCCGTGTCCTGTGGTCGCCGCCGGCTGGTCTCCGGTGACGCCGACGTGGCGCACTTACTTAGTCGCTAATGACCCTGCTAACAGCCCTATCTCTCACTGACATATGGGCCCCACGCCCTTAACTAACCACGGTTAACCCCTGTTTAGTTTAAGTTAACCACAGTGGCCCCACGCGTCGGAGTTGACCTAGCTGATGTGGCCGTTGACCGGTCCCACCTGTCAGTGAGCTAAGCAGCCCTATGACACTGACGTGTGGACCCCACATGTCAGGTTTGACCCTGACCGACCCCTGTTGACTTGCTGACGTCATGCCAACGTCATGCTGACGCAGTAATGTTTTCTGGATTTAATTTTAATTCTGAAATTCCAGAAAATGCCTAAAACTTCAATAAATCATAGAAAATTAACCGTAACTCCAAATTAAATAAATTATATATGAAAAATTATCAGAAAAATTCAAGGAATCCATCTGTACCATTTTCATGCATGTTAGAACAACTTATAGCTGCTGTTTAGCACAAATCAATTAAATGGCATTTGAATAATCACATGTGGAGTTTGAATTTGAATCTTGTATTCAAACCAACTTCATTTAATCTGTTGCTAGTTGCATTAGCCCAAAACACATTCATTTTGCCATGTCATGATCATGCATCATATTGTGCACTGCATTGATTGTGTTCCCTTCTATGTTGCCGGTATTTGTCCCCTCTCGATAGACGTGATACCGATGATGTGATCGTTGACACTGATGAAGACTCAATGTTATCTTCAGAAGTGCC
>NW_021295177.1:0-1130 GCF_002162155.2 Triticum dicoccoides | reverse complement strand
TTGTCATATTATAATGCGTGATCTGTTGCCCTTAGCCATTAGGAGAACTTTGCCTAAAGATGTTTGTATTCCATTGATGCGTTTGTGCAACTACTTCAAGCAATTATACTCTAAGGTTATCACCGTGAGTGAGATACAAAAGTTGGAGGATGAGATTCCTGAAATCATGTGCCAATTGGAGAAAGTATTCCCTCCTTCCTTTTTTGACATCATGGAACACTTGACCATTCATCTTGCAACTGAAGTACGGATTGCTGGACCGGTGCATTACCGAAGCATGTGGGCTGTTGAGAGGTTTTTGGGCAAGTTGAAGAGTATGATCCATACGCTAAGTCACCCAGAGGGATCAATAGCAGAGGGATATGTTTTGGATGACACTCTTACATTTTGCTCACGATATTTGCATGGCTGTCCAACCATATTCACTCAAACAGGACGACATAATGATTTTATTGGCCCCAATGACTCCACAAACCATCAGCCATACTTGAGAATAGTCGGTCGTCCTTTATTTGGTCCTTGTGTTGAAGAACTAGACTACACGTCATGGATCCAAGCTCAAAGATATGTGTTGGTCAATTACCCCCACATTGCTCCATATGTCCAGTAAGTTTCTCACCACTTGTTCCACACTCTCCATACTCTCTGAACTAGCAGTAACCCCCTCTCATGTTCATGTAGACAACATCATGATATTCTATCAGCGGGTCAACGCAAAAGAATACGTGATGTAGAACGCTCCCATCACAATAGTTTCCACACTTGGTTTGCTGACCATGTAAGTGTCTATGATCTCACGCTAAAATTCTTAAAGCGCTTCATGTGGAGATATTGCATTGACTATGTTACGTCTCTAGGTTCAATCATTGATTTCCAATAATGTTAAGATCCCTGAAGAAGTTAAAGTCTTAGCACAAAAGCCATATCGGATGGTGAGAAAGTACAACGCTTACTCTATAAATGGATGCACTTTCCACACAAGGGGATATGGTGACGGAAAAGAAGCGCAATGTGATGGAGTATCTATGATTGCAAAGACATCTAGTTTCTCAAGTGCTAAAGATAAGAATCCAGCTTTAGGAGATGTTGTTTATTATGGCCGAATCACTGAAATAGTTGAGCTCAATTAT
>NW_021295176.1:0-958 GCF_002162155.2 Triticum dicoccoides | reverse complement strand
TAGCGACGCGCCCGAGCACCACCGAACACCATCGCCGCCAAAGCTCGTCGCCGGCATGAGTTCCGGCGACCCCACGACCTCCCACTTGGTCCTCTGGATGCGCGAGAGCAAGGGCCATCCCCTGGTGCCCTCAGCGCGCCAAGCTGACGCCTCTAGCGCAAGTCCGGCGTGCCCCCGCCGTGTCCTGTGGTCGCCGCCGGCTGGTCTCCGGTGACGCCGACGTGGCGCACTTACTTAGTCGCTAATGACCCTGCTAACAGCCCTATCTCTCACTGACATATGGGCCCCACGCCCTTAACTAACCACGGTTAACCCCTGTTTAGTTTAAGTTAACCACAGTGGCCCCACGCGTCGGAGTTGACCTAGCTGATGTGGCCGTTGACCGGTCCCACCTGTCAGTGAGCTAAGCAGCCCTGTGACACTAACGTGTGGACCCCACACGTTAGGTTTGACCCTGACCGACCCCTGTTGACTTGCTGACGTCATGCCAACGTCATGCTGACGCAGTAATGTTTTCTGGATTTAATTTTAATTCTGAAATTCCAGAAAATGCCTAAAACTTCAATAAATCATAGAAAATTAACCGTAACTCCAAATTAAATAAATTATATATGAAAAATTATCAGAAAAATTCAAGGAATCCATCTGTACCATTTTCATGCATGTTAGAACAACTTATAGCTGCTGTTTAGCACAAATCAATTAAATGGCATTTGAATAATCACATGTGGAGTTTGAATTTGAATCTTGTATTCAAACCAACTTCATTTAATCTGTTGCTAGTTGCATTAGCCCAAAACACATTCATTTTGCCATGTCATGATCATGCATCATATTGTGCACTGCATTGATTGTGTTCCCTTCTATGTTGCCGGTATTTGTCCCCTCTCGATAGACGTGATACCGATGATGTGATCGTTGACACTGATGAAGACTCAATGTTATCTTCAGAAGTGCC
>NW_021295175.1:0-1426 GCF_002162155.2 Triticum dicoccoides | reverse complement strand
AGAGCTACGGAATAAACGGAGACTAGCTAAAGGTGAGCTGACGATATGTGTTGGAAGTGTTTCCAAGTTTGATGTGATCAAACATCGCACGCTCCCTCTACCATCAAGATTAGTATTAAACCTGAATGGTTTATTGAATCTCGATCGTAGTGATACACATTTTCATACCAAAAGATATAAGATAGTAATGATAGTACCACTTACTTGTGGCACTGCCATGTAAGTCATATTGGTATAAAACGCATGAAGAAGCTCCATGTTGATGGATCTTTGGACTCACTCGTTTTTGAAAAGTTTGAGACATGCGAACCATGTCTATTGGTATATACGCATGAAGAAACTCCATGCAGATGGATCATTTGGACTCACTTGATTTTGGATCACTTGAGATATGCAAATCATACCACATAGGCAAGATGACTGAAAAGCCTCGGTTTCAGTAAAATGGAACAAGATAGCAACTTGTTAGAAGCAACACATTTTGATGTGTGCAGTCCAATGAGTGCTGAGGCATGCAGTGAATATCGTTATGTTCTTACTTCACAGATGATTCGAGTAGATGTTGAGAATATTTACTTGATGAAACACAAGTCTGAATTATTGAATGGTTCAAGTAATTTCAGAGTGAAGTAGAAGATCATTGTGACAAGAGGATAAAATGTCTATGATATGATCATAGAGATGAATATCTGAGTTACGAGTTTTGGCACACAATTAAGACATTGTGGAAATTGTTTCGCAATTAATACCGCCTGGAACACCATAGTGTGATGGTGTGTCCGAACATCATGGTTGCACCCTTTTGGATATGGTGCGTACCGTGATGTCTCTTATCGAATTACCACTATTGTTCATGGGTTAAGCATTAGAGACAACCACGTTCACTTTAAATAGGGCACCACGTAATTCCGTTGAGACGACACCATTTGAATTATGGTTTAGAGAAACCTAAGTTGTCGTTTCTTAAAGGTTTGGGGCTGCGACGCTTATGTGAAAAAGTTTCAGCTTGATAAGCTCGAACCCAAAGCGGACAAAATGCATCTTCATAGGACACCCAAAACAGTTGGGTATACCTCCTGTCTCAGATCCGAAAGCAATAAGGGATTGTTTCTAGAATCAGGTCCTTTCTCGAGGAAAAGTTTCTCTCGAAAGAATTGAGTGGGAGGATGGTGGAAACTTGATGAGGTTATTGAACCGTCTCTTCAACTAGTGTGTGGCAGGGCACAGGAAGTTGTTCCTGTGGCACCTACACCAATTGAAGTGGAAGCTTATGATATTGATCATGAAACTTCGGATCAAGTCACTACCAAACCTCGTAGGATGACAAGGATACGTACTACTTCAGAGTGGTACGTAATCCTGTCTTGAAGGTCATGTTGCTAGACAACAATGAACCTACGAGCTATGGAGAAGCGATGGTGGGCCC
>NW_021295174.1:0-1049 GCF_002162155.2 Triticum dicoccoides | reverse complement strand
TAATCCTGTTCTGGAGGTCATGCTACTAGATCATGATGAACCTACGAACTATGAAGAAGCGATGGTGAGCCCAGATTCCGCAAAGTGGCTTGAAGCCATGAAATCTGAGATGGGATCCATGTATGAGAACAAAGTATGGACTTTGGTTGACTTGCCCGATGATCGGCAAGCAATTGAGAATAAATGGATCTTTAAGAAGAAGACTGACGCTGATGGTAATGTTACTGTCTACAAAGCTCGACTTGTCACAAAAGGTTTTCGGCAAGTTCAAGGGATTGACTACGATGAGACCTTCTCACCCGTAGCGATGCTTAAGTCCGTCCGAATCATGTTAGCAATTGCCGCATTTTATGATTATGAAATTTGGCAGATGGATGTCAAAACTGCATTCCTGAATGGATTTCTGGAAGAAGAGTTGTATATGATGCAACCAGAAGGTTTTGTCGATCCAAAGGGTGCTAACAAAGTGTGCAAGCTCCAGCGATCCATTTATGGACTGGTGCAAGCCTCTCGGAGTTGGAATAAACGTTTTGATAGTGTGATCAAAGCATTTGGTTTTATACAGACTTTCGGAGAAGCCTGTATTTACAAGAAAGTGAGTGGGAGCTTTGTAGAATTTCTGATATTATATGTGGATGACATATTACTAATTGGAAATGATATAAAATTTCTGGATAGCATAAAGGGATACTTGAATAAAAGTTTTTCAATGAAAGACCTCGGTGAAGCTGCTTACATATTAAGTATCAAGATCTATAGAGATAGATCAAGACACTTGATGAGTTTTCAATGAGTACATACCTTGACAAGATTTTGAAGTAGTTCAAAATGGAACAGTCAAAGAAAAAGGTTTCTTGCCTGTGTTACAAGGTGTGAAGTTGAGTAAAACTCAAAGCCTGACCACGACAGAAGATAGAAAGAGAATGAAAGTCATTCCCTATGCCTCAGTCTTAGGTTCTATAAAATATGCCATGCTGTATACCAGATCTATTGTATGCCCTACCACTGAGTTTGGCAAGGGAGTACAATAGTGATCTAGGAGTAGATCA
>NW_021295173.1:0-1919 GCF_002162155.2 Triticum dicoccoides | reverse complement strand
CGTCCGTTTCCCCCCTCCAGGTGCCGGCGGCGGCGGCGTCCGTGAGGGGGGGGGGCACACCCCGGAGACGCGTGCTGGGCGTTTGCAATCGCCTCAACACTTCTAGATTTGTGAGAGGCCGCCTACGCAAGATTTGACGGTATGCTAGCCCCCGGAGGCCGCCGGCCACAGTCGTAGACGTGCGAAGAGCAATCCGCGTAGAGGGAAGTGTTCAGATACTTCTCCATCACAAAAAATTATGAAAAATTACCATCAGTCCTATAGCACATGTGCCCACGTTGTGTAAAAAACTCATGATTTTATCGCGCTCCAAGTATTTAATAATATTCACGCTGCATCGTTACCGCAAAACGTCTACTACCGTTTCATTGCCGTCTGTGAGGGGGGGCCACAACCCGGAGACGCATGCCGCCTCTTCGGACATGCCACAACACCACCCCGCATGTATGAGGGCCCGGTATGACGCTCCGGTGGCATTGCTACCCCCCCAGGGCCCCCGTCCCGGCTAACCCTGTAGCGTTTGACCACGGGATCTAGCCCTTTGACTTTGCACGGACGGGCTTTGACCAGTGGACCTCTCCACCCGGTTGTGTTAGGTCGGCCTAGAGGAACACTTTGGAGCAACATCCGGGCCAAACCCACAGCTACATCCACTCCGTGTAGACCCGACGCGTCCGTTTCCCCCCTCCAGGTGCCAGCGGCGGCGGCGTCCGTGAGGGGGGGGGCACACCCCGGAGACGCGTGCTGGGCGTTTGCAACCGCCTCAACACTTCTAGATTTGTGAGAGGCCGCCAACGCAAGATTTGACGGTATGCTAGCCCCCGGAGGCCGCCGGCCACAGTCGTAGACGTGCGAAGAGCAATCCGCGTAGAGGGAAGTGTTCAGATACTTCTCCATCACAAAACATTATGAAAAATTACCATCAGTCCTATAGCACATGTTCCCACGTTTTGTAAAAAACTCATGATTTTATCACGCTCCAAGTATTTAATAATATTCACGATGCATCGTTACCGCAGAATGTCTACTACCGTTTCATTGCCGTCCGTGAGGGGGGGCCACAACCCGGAGACACGTGCCGCCTCTTCGGACATGCCACAACACCACCCCGCATGTATGAGGGCCCGGTACGACGCTCCGGTGGCATTGCTACCCCCCAGGGCCCCCGTCCCGGCTAACCCTGTAGCGTTTGACCACGGGATCTAGCCCTTTGACTTTGCACGGACGGGCTTTGACCAGTGGACCTCTCCACCCGGTTGTGTTAGGTCGGCCTAGAGGAACACTTTGGAGCAACATCCGGGCCAAACCCACAGCTACATCCACTCCGTGTAGACCCGACGCGTCCGTTTCCCCCCTCCAGGTGCCGGCGGCGGCGGCGTCGGTGAGGGGGGGGGCACACCCCGGAGACGCGTGCTGGGCGTTTGCAACCGCCTCAACACTTCCAGATTTGTGAGAGGCCGCCTACGCAAGATTTGACGGTATGCTAGCCCCCGGAGGTCGCCGGCCACAGTCGTAGACGTGCGAAGAGCAATCCGCGTAGAGGGAAGTGTTCAGATACTTCTCCATCACAAAAAATTATGAAAAATTACCATCAGTCCTATAGCACATGTGCCCACGTTGTGTAAAAAACTCATGATTTTATCGCGCTCCAAGTATTTAATAATATTCATGCTGCATCGTTACCGCAGAACGTCTACTACCGTTTCATTGCCGTCCGTGAGGGGGGCCACAACCCGGAGACGCGTGCCGCCTCTTCGGACACGCCACAACACCACCCCGCATGTATGAGGGCCCGGTACGGTGCTCCGGTGGCATTGCTACCCCACAGGGCCCCCGTCCCGGCTAACCCTGTAGCGTTTGACCACGGGATCTAGCCCTTTGACTTTGCACGGACGGGCTTTGACCAGTGGACCTCTCCA
>NW_021295172.1:0-834 GCF_002162155.2 Triticum dicoccoides | reverse complement strand
GTCTTGCTTGGCTCGATGAGGAGGTAGAGGGGGTCGCGGCGGAGCTCGGGGGCTCTACGGAGGGGCGAGGGGACGGCGGGGAGCGCGTCGGTGGCGAGCTGCGGCGGCGGCAGTGCTTCGGGTGAGAGGGAGAGAGAGCAGGGGGAGAGGAGGAGGGCGAGGGAGAGGGAGTGAGAGCGGTGCGGGGCAGCGCGTGGCGACGTTCCGGACGTCCAGGCGTCGAGGGGGAGGACAGGCAGGCAGGTGCCGTGGCGGCACGGCGGTGCGCACGCGCCGGCCACACGCCTCTGGCCTCCTGGCGGGAGGTGGAGGACGACTGGCGCTAGCCAGTCGGCTGGGCCGGCCAGCTGGGCCGCACAGAGCCAGGCCTCAGGTGAGCACAGGTAGGCATTTTTTTTAAATTTTGTTTTCTAATTTTCCTGACATAGGTTTTGATTTAATAAATATATTAAATCATTTAATTTTATTATGCCAATTTTTGCAGGAGCTAGATATATTATTCCAGAGCTCTTTTATAATTGGCATAATTTTTGGACCATATTTCATATATATAGAAATATATTTCCAATGCAAATATTTATCGAATTAACCCAAATGGCCAAAATAAATATCCATGAGCTCCTAAAAATATTGTTTTGATTTTTATCTCTGTCCAATATTTTTAGAGGGCATCATGAGCATTTTCTTGGACCCTTTTGGAGAAATTTTTATTTGGGTCATTTTCAAAAATGATTCTGAGGGTTCCACCAATCCTCATTTCAATTTAAATGAAATTTAAATATGATGCACAAATAGCTAGCTAGTCTAAGTCATACCAGACTAGGGATGTGACAA
>NW_021295171.1:0-751 GCF_002162155.2 Triticum dicoccoides | reverse complement strand
GGGGGGGGGTAGCAATGCCACCGGAGCGTCGTACCGGGCCCTCATACATGCGGGGTGGTGTTGTGGCATGTCCGAAGAGGCGGCACGCGTCTCCGGGTTGTGGCCCCCCTCACGGACGGCAATGAAATGGTGGTAGACGTTCTGCGGTAACGATGCAGCGTGAATATTATTAAATACTTGGAGCGCGATAAAATCATGAGTTTTCTACACAACGTGGGCACATGTGCTATAGGACTGATGGTAATTTTTCATAATTTTTTGTGATGGAGAAGTATCTAAACACTTCCCTCTACGCGGATTGCTCTTCGCACGTCTACGACTGTGGCCGGCGGCCTTCGGGGGGTAGCATACCGTAAAATCTTGCGTAGGCGGCCTCTCACAAGTCTGGAAGTGTTGAGGCGGTTGCAAACGCCCAGCACGCGTCTCCGGTGCGTGCCCCCCTCACGGACGGCGCCGCCGCCGGCACCTGGAGGAGGGAAACGGACGCGTCGGGTCTACACGGAGTGGATGTAGCTGTGGGCCTGGCCCGGATGTTGCTCCCCGGTGTCCCTCTGGGCCGACCCGACACAACCGGGTGGAGAGGTCCACTGGTCAAAGCCCGTCTGTGCAAAGTCAAAGGGCTAGATCCCGTGGTCAAACGCTACAGGGTTAGGCGGGACGGGGGCCCTGGGGGGTAGCAATGCCACCGGAGTGTCGTACCGGGCCCTCATGCATGCGGGGTGGTGTTGTGGCATGTCCGAAGAGGCGGCAC
>NW_021295170.1:0-1272 GCF_002162155.2 Triticum dicoccoides | reverse complement strand
ACCAGGAACTTTGTCAGGGCCCGGTACAAGAAGGACCCGAAAACAAAGGAGCTTACCACGGATCCGAAGACCAGGCGGCTTGAGCTTGTTCTGGTAAGGAATACACCCCCGCGTAATTAGCTCCATATGGTTGCATTCTAATTAATGAAGCCGAATTTCTAAATGGTTCACATTCCTTCCGCAGGCGACTGAAAGCAGTAGCGCGGGGTCGACTCAGAGCAACCCTTGGGACACCACTCTAAATAGGGGGTTGAATATAATGAAGAACAAGGATAAGCTCAGTAAGCCGACGTCAGCTGGTCGTGTGGCCGGCAAAGGCTTGTCGACAAAATGGGGGTCATACTATACCGCTGGTGTGCGGAAGGAGAAAAAGACCAGCTCGGAAAGCCAGGCGCGAGAGGTTCAAGAACTCAAGGCACAGGTGGCGCTGATTCCGGAGATTGTCCAAGAGCAAGTGGAACAACGACTCGGAGCGACGATCACCGCCCTTGTGCCTACCTTGATCTCGGGGTTGAGTGCGTGGATTGCGGGCGGCCAACAGGGGCCGCCCCCGATTCCTAGCTTCACGGCCAGCAACTCGCATAATGCGATGGCGGGGCCATTGGTGCCTCCGACGGAGGCGGCATTGGTGTCTCCGACGCCGGCACGGGAGCTTAATGCACCCGGGTGTACGCCGGCCGGCACCTCTTCAGCAAGCGGCCGCTCCGTCAACTGCACGCCCGCCGTTGGCGGTGCCTCGACATTAGCCGAGCTCGACGTCATCATCACGGTAACTAATTAAGCCTCTCTCGGCCGAGGACTTCATCTCCTTGCCTTTGACTGGGCATCCCTGACGCCCTACATGTTTTCACAGGGCGCCGCCGACGTTCCGTGCACTCTCCTCCACTTCGTGAACAACGAGTTGGTCGATGTCGCCAAGGGCAAAATCGTTCAACCGGGCAACCCCTTGTTCCACGGTACCCAGATGCCACCCAACTTGTTTAGGGTTCAACTGGTTCGGGTGCTGCCAGGCTGCGACGACTTGTTACCTCCGATTCGACCCGTCGGGGCCGACGATGATGACGTGATGACCCTCAGCGCCTGCCTGAGCTGGCCCCTGCTTTGGCCGAAGAGCCAGATTCGTTTGGGGGCGGGGGACACCACCCTAAAGACAACACCGCCAGTCGTGCCGGCGCCAAGTCGGCCCCATGGCAAGACCGCCGTAACGGTGCCGGACATCCCTATGCCACTGGATCCAAACATGCATATGGCACAGGATCAGAACGATGACGA
>NW_021295169.1:0-1405 GCF_002162155.2 Triticum dicoccoides | reverse complement strand
GCAAACTCGGCGAAAGGAAGACATTTCTCCCAATCCATACCGAATGAGATAACGCAAGCTCTGAGCATGTCTTCGAGAATTTGATTGACCCGTTCCACCTGACCACTCGACTGAGGGTGGAAAGCGGTACTGAAGGAAAGATGGGTTCCCATGGCAGTTTGGAAACTCTCCCAGAAATGAGAAGTGAAAAGACTGCCACGGTCTGAATTGATCTCTAGTGGAACACCATGAAGTGACACTATTCGAGAAATGTATAAGTCAGCAAGCTGACTAGCAGTGATACTCTCTCGAACAGGAAGGAAGTGAGCCACTTTGGAAAGACGATCAACGACTACGAAGATAGCGTTATTCCCTCTCTTGGTCCTGGGAAAGCCGGTGATGAAGTCCATACCAACTTTATCCCATTTCCATTCAGGAATAGCTAAAGGCTGAAGGGTGCCAGCAGGCCTTTGATGCTCTGCCTTAACGCGATGACAAACGTCACAGTTAGCAATAAACTGAGCGATTGCTCTCTTCATCCTGGTCCACCAGAACTTCTGGCGTAGGTCCTGATACATCTTAGTACTACCGGGATGAATCGTGAGAGGAGATTCATGCGCCTCCTTAAGAATCAATTGTCAAAGATGTTGCTTCTTGGGGACCACCAGGCGGTTCCCAAAGAAAACAACACCTCGATCATCTATAGAGAAACTACCAGCAATACCCTTGGCAATGTTTCTCTTGATCCGGGTAATCCCCGTATCATGCTTCTGGGCTTCTATGATAAGATCCACAAGGGTAGGTTTCGCCACCAAGGTAGAAAGGAATCCGTGAGGAGCAATGTGAAGATTAAGCTTACAAAATTCCTCATGGAGAAGTGGTTGGCCTTGCTGCAACATGAGATTGTTGCAATAGGATTTACGGCTTAGAGCATCAGCCATGACATTGGCTTTTCCTGGGGTGTAGGTAATCCCTAGATCATAATCTGTGATCAACTCCAACCAACGTCTTTGCCTAAGGTTCAGATCCGGTTGGGTGAAGATATACTTGAGACTCTGGTGATCGGTGTAGATCTCGCAATGTTTACCAAGAAGGTAATGTCGCCAGGTCTTGAGTGCATAGACTACGGCTGCAAGCTCTAGATCATGTGTAGGATAATTCTCCTCATGTGGATGCAACTGTCGAGATGCATAGGCAATCACATGACGATCCTGCATAAGAATGCAACCTAGTCCCTGTCGTGAGGCGTCGCAGTAGATAATAAAGTCTTTAGTGAAATCCGGTGGCACAAGTATGGGAGCAGAAGTCAGGCGTCTTTTCAGTTCCTGAAAACTGTACTCACACTGTGGGGACCACTCAAACTTTTTATCTTTCTTGAGAAGTTCCGTGAGGGGTTTGGCTACTTTGGAGAAGTTTTCAACAAAGC
>NW_021295168.1:0-1910 GCF_002162155.2 Triticum dicoccoides | reverse complement strand
CGGCTCGTCCGGACGTATGAGGCAGGTTTGGGACGCCTGGCGATAGATGCTCTTATGTGCTTGAAATTACGGATGGGGTGTGTCATGTGTAGTTGAAGGCGGATGACCACTAGTTGAGCGTGTGTTACCGCACTTGCAATTGCACATGGGTGTGTCATGTGCAGCTAGTTGGGCTCGTAACAGTTGCGCACGTGTTATTGCACATGATGTGTGTCAAGTGCACTTGCAACTAGTTGGACCCACACCAGTTGCGCGTGTGTTGCTGCACTTGCAATTGCACGTGAGGTATATCACGTGCAGTTGCGCGGGGCGACGCCCGTGGAAGTAGTAGCAGAGGCTTGTTTTTAAAACAAAAGTTAGATTATTGGCATTTTTTTTTGAAACTGAAACAAAAGATTTGCATTTTTATTGATTAAGGAGAAGAGAATTGTTCGATTAATTGTTGAAAAAGTGAACTAAAATCGATACTACCCAACCCACATGACATGGAGACCACCGACCAACTTGGTCATCGACGTGGGACACAAAACTGCAAAGAAGAAAGACGTCCGCCGAGGAGTCGCGGCACCAGTTGGATGTGTCATATACAGTTGGATGTGGATGCCCACTGTGCAGCCGGTTAGACACGCTTCAGTTGGGCAAACGTGCTGCTGCGCTTGCGATTGCACATGAAACGCGTCACTTGGAGTTGCAGATTTTTTCTTAGAAATGAAAAAATAGAAATATTAAAAAGATAAAAAGTCGGACCCGCACAAGTTGCGCCCTGTATTTTTGCACTCTCATACAGCCCGTCAAAGACAACAGGAGATATCACCTGCCGCTGGTGTCTGAGTCCCCAGCTTCAGATAAGCTGGAGTATAGTTGAAGACTTGGAATACATTAAATTGACTAGTAAGATATGGATTCCTCAAAAAAGAGAAGTCAGAGATGTGACACATGTCTTTTTTAAACCTGTATTCAATCAAGAGAAAGTCACACATGTAGTCCATGTTCCATTGTTTTTCAATATCCTGCAATGTACTTATTTCTTCGGTACATTTCATTGGCAAAATATTGAAGATTCATATACGACACATATCTCTTTCTTTTGGAAAAACAACTAATGTGGTAGTATTGGGCGACATTGTTTTTACTCATAATGTCATGTTATATTCCAGGTAGCAAGAGGACCTTCAAGAAGATTATGCTAATCGGTATGCTAAAACTTTTGCCATCTTTCCATATGTAATGATTTTAAATATCAGTAGTCCACTAATAGTTTTTCTTCTATGGCAAAATAGCAACTTTAAAATTTATCATGTCTATAATCATTAAAATTTTATTCTAGAATTAAAATTCGAAACGAGCAACTCTCAGTTTCACATAATACTAGACTAATCAATTTATATAATTTAGCTTGTTGATACTTTTGCCGCCATGCACTCTTGCACAAAAATAAATTTAAACTGTCAATGGTCTTCGAAATCATAATTACTGTACTATAGCCTCTTTTTTACCAAATGGAGTAACATATGCTTTCATCTCAGCATTGGCATCAGCAGCTGCAACCTTGCTCTTTCCGTGTATTTATGTGCTAATAAGGCATAGAAAGGGGTATAGACTATGGCTTCTCCTTTGCAAGAAGACTAGCAGCAACAATGAAAATAATTACGAGGCCATGATAGCATCGTATGGATCCCTAGCTCCAAAAAGATACATCTACTCAGAGATAATGAAGGTAACATCTTCTCGCAACTATGAGCTTGGAAAAGGTGGTTATGGTGTGGTTTTCAAAGGAAGACTACATGATGGCCATCTTGTTGCCGTGAAATTCTTGCATGACTGCAAAGGAAACAGAAGCGAGTTTGTGAATGAGGTTATGAGCATTGGTAGAACCTCTCATGTTAATGTTGTTAGCTTATTTGGGTTTC
>NW_021295167.1:0-1199 GCF_002162155.2 Triticum dicoccoides | reverse complement strand
AGCCCCCTCGTCAGAATCACTTGCGGGTACTCAATGAGCTGACCCGACTTTAGTCACCATCTGTATAGTATGTATGTAAGTATAGTATATACCCGTGATCACCTCCCGAGTGATCACGGCCCAATAGTATAGCAAGGCAGACTGACAAGAATGTAGGGCCAATGATGTTAAACTAGCATCCTATACTAAGCATTTAGGATTGCAGGTAAGGTATCAACAGATGTAGCGACAATGTCAGGCTATGCATCAGAATAGGATTAACGAAAGCAGTAACATGCTACACTACTCTAATGCAAGCAGTATAGAGGAGAATAGGCGATATCTGGTGATCAAAGGGGGGGCTTGCCTGGTTGCTCTGGCAAGAGAGAGGGGTCGTCAACTCCGTAGTCGAACTGGTCAGCAGCAGCGTCGGTCTCGTAGTCTACCGGAGAGAAGAGGGGGAAGAAATAATGAATACAGAGCAAACAAAGCATCACAAATTATAACAAGGCAATACGCGGTGTTCAGTGTGCCCTAACGCGGTAGTAGGTGATACCGGAGAAGGGGGGAAAACATCCGGGAAAGTAGTCCCGGTGTTTTGTGTTTTCGGGCAGAGGAGCCGGAGGGGGAAAGTTGCGAGTTCGATAGGTTAGGGGGGTGTGGCGAACGAACGGACCGCGTATCCGGATTCGTCTCGTCGTTCTGAGCATCTTTCATGTACAAAGTTTTTCCATCCGAGCTACGGTTTATTTTATATTAATTTTTAAAGTTTTTAAATCATTTTCTAACTTATTAATTATTAATTAAATTCGAAAATAGTATTATTGCATCAGCATGACGTCAGCATGACATCATCAGTCAACAGAGGTGTTGACTGGTCAAGCTGACGTGTGGGTCCCGTTCGTCATTGACTGTTTAGTCTAATCAGGTTTTAACTAATCTAATTACTGTTTAATTAAACTAACTAGTTAATTAGATTAATTAAACAAGATTAATTAACTTAATTAATCCACTAATTAATTAATTAATTAATTAATAATTTATTTTTATTTTGTTTTCCTTTTTTTTATTAAAACGTTCTAGAGGCGGGGCCCTCCTGTCATTGACCCCAGGGGGCCTAGTGGATCGGGCGCTAGCGGGCGAAGGGCGCGGCCCGAGCGGGCACACGCTTAGGTGCGGCCGGACGAACCCGACGGGCGCGGGCGGGGCGCTGCCCGCCA
>NW_021295166.1:0-1402 GCF_002162155.2 Triticum dicoccoides | reverse complement strand
CCAGCATACTACAAACACCAGAAACTACTTGCAACTCCTGGACAGAGGACAAGGGTGAATAAGAAGTCGAGCGGGGTCATATTTCAGGGCCCAATGTATGGTAGTAGCTGAATCATGGATCACAAACACAGAACTCAGTTCCTGAGGACGGCTGCAATGAGACAACCCACCATGTACTCCTACATGGCCTCTCACCGCTACCTTTACCAAAACGTGTTCACACACTTAGCTCACACACAATAGGACATGTTCACACACCTCTGATTCATCCCCGATGAATCAGACCTGACTCAACTCTAAGCAGTAGCAGGCATGACAAACAAGCAAGAATGAGTAGGCACAACAGGGCTCAAACAACTCCTACTCATGCTAGTGGGTTTCATCTATTTACTGTGGCAATGACAGGTCATGCAAAGGATAAAGGGGTTCAGCTACCGCAGCAAGTAACAGACGAATCAATGTTGTCCTAATGCAGTAAAAGAGAGCAGGAGCGAGAGAGTGGGATTTTATCGGAATGAACAAGGGGGTTTTGCTTGCCTGGCACTTCTGAAGATAACATTGAGTCTTCATCAGTGTCAACGATCACATCATCGGTATCACGTCTATCGAGAGGGGACAAATACCGGCAACACAGAAGGGAACACAATCAATGCAATGCATAATATGATGCATGGTCATGACATGGCAAAATGAATGTGTTATGAGCTAATGCAACTAGCAATAGATTAAATGAAGTTGGTTTGAATACAAGATTCAAATTCAAACTCCATATGTGATTATTCAAATGCCCTTTAATTGATTTGTGCTAAACAGCAGCTATAAGTTGTTCTAACATGCATGAAAATGGTACAGATGGATTCCTTGAATTTTTCTGATAATTTTTCATATATAAATTATTTAATTTGGAGTTACGGTTGAATTTCTATGATTTTTAGAAGTTTTAGCTATTTTCAAGAATTTCCTGAATATAATAAAATAAACTAAATTCCAGAAAATGAATATTGCGTCAGCATGACATCACCTTGACGTCACAGGTCAACAGGGGCTGGTCCGGTCAAACCTGACGTGTGGGGACCACACGTCAGTGACACAGTTAACTAACCTAAGTTTAATTAGAGCCTGGGCCCGCATGTCAGTGTCCTATCTACTTAACTAAGTTAGTTAACACTAACTTAACCTGGTACTAATTAAACAGGGGGGGCTGGGCCCACACGTCAGTCAGAGAGAGGGGAGGGTCAACCGGGCAGTGGGGTCAACCCACGCCGGTCAAGGGTCAACGGTCGCCGGCGTTTAACCGCCGGCGAGTCCAGACGCGGCGGAGGGGCTCGGGAAACGTCCTCCGGCGACCAAAACAGCGGCAGCGATCATCTACGCGTAGCTGGCGCTCAGCCGCATCCATCTA
>NW_021295165.1:0-1173 GCF_002162155.2 Triticum dicoccoides | reverse complement strand
TGATGCTCAATCCCTCGAATAGGCGGTAATCCCGGTGGCACGTCTTGTGGAAAGACGTCAGCGAACTCCTGCAAAATGTTAGTGACAGCAGGAGGCAAAGAGGAAGGCACGTCCTCGAATGAAAATAAGGCCTCTTTGCACACAAAAGCATAGCAAACAGATTTGCTGAAATCTAGCTCATCAATATCAGATTTGGTGGCAAATAAACATGCACTTTTCAATTTAATTTCAGAAGCAACACTAGATGGTTTATTATTAGGCTTCATTTGTTGCTCAAATTCTTTTGCCACAATCTGATTTTCACTCTTATTCGTCTCCTGTTTTTCTTTATTAGCTCTATTAATATCATCTTTCAAAATGGAATCAGGAGTCATAGGAAGCAAAGTAATATTTTTATCCTTATGAACAAGAGTATAGTGATTGTTTCTACCATGGTGTACAGAATTTTTATCAAATTGCCATGGTCTACCAAGTAATAAGGAACATGCTTGCATAGGTACCACATTACAATCAACATAATCAGCATATGTAGAGATACTAAAATGCACACGAACAGTACGTGTTACCTTAACCTTGCCGCTGTTGTTGAACCATTGGATGTATTAAGGATGTGGATGTGGTCTTGTGGTGAGAGAAAGCTTCTCCACCATCTCCATGCTAGCCAAGTTGTTGCAGCTCCCTCTGTCTATGATGACGCGCACAGAATGTTCCTTCACAACTCCCTTGGTATGGAACAAATTGTGCCTCTGATTTTGCTCAGCTTGTGTGACCTGCACACTCAAAACACGTTGAGCAACTAAACATTCATACCTGTCAGCGTCTTCAGGAGCCATGTATTGCGTCTCATGATCAGAATCATCTCCACCATGTTCTTCACGTGTAATAAGAGCCAAAGTCTCCTCATCATAGTCACTAGCGGACTCATATCCACCATCCGCGGTAGCAATCATCACACGCGGAGATTTGCATTCTCTCGCATAATGACCTCCTCCCTTACAACGATGACAAATAATATCACTTGTGTGCCCTGTTGATGCCATGGAAGAAGAAGAACGTTGTGCAGGCCCCGCAGGTGCGCTCTTGGCAGATAATGGTGGTTGTGCCTGTTTTCTTGTATCACGGCTGGAGGTGGCACCGGATGGAGGTGCTGGTGCAGTTGAAGTAGAAGATGCA
>NW_021295164.1:0-2534 GCF_002162155.2 Triticum dicoccoides | reverse complement strand
CATATGACCTCTTCCCCTTCCCTCGCATCTCTAATGCTGTCACAGGTACATGTCCATGGGAGAATCCCTTGGTTCTCATAGTCTGCATTCGTTTGCAGAATACTTACAGCATCATATCAATTCTCCTGAAGCCAGTTCCTGCTTGACCAGCAAGCATAAGTCTCTGAAGCCTTTGAACGTATTGAAGCCATTCAGCTTGAAGTTCATGGCTGCAGAAAAATCTGCAAGGAAGGGTGGCAGACAGCGCAGAGAAGGAACATCCAAAGATCTGCCCGATGACTTAGCAGAACTATACAAGACAGATCCTGAAGAGAACTATCATCAGAGAAAGACGCGAATCCAATGGATCCGACGCTATTGGGCTGAGGAGTGGTTCAAGTACAAGTTTGTGACGAAGGAATATGCAGAGAAGAATGCCATCAAGAGACCTTGGGGTGATATGCTCTATCGAGGCCTTCAACCCAAGAGCCGAGCTGAAGCCATTGACCAAGGCTTCTATCCTTGCATGGTCCATGGACCACAGCCTGAGAACGCAGATCCCACCTCACCACTATGGTGTCGTGACGACTCTCTCTTCAAGCACAACTACCAGTTTGCTGTGGCTTCGGCCAAGAAGAACAAGAAGTCCTTGGGTTTGGACTTCAACCCAAGTCCCTCTGCTCCCCGTGCTGACGGCTCCCGTGACGCTAATCCCAATGTCATCGGCCCCTTCTCCAACCTTGATGGCCTCATTACCTACATCATGGTCCTGTTGGGGAACGTTGCAGAAAATTAAAAATTTTCCTACGGTTTCACCAAGATCCATCTATGAGTTCATCTAAGCAATGAGTCAAGGGAGAGAGTTTGCATCTACATACCACTTGTAGATCACGAGCGGAAGCTTGCCAAGGAGATGGTGATGATGGAGTCGTACTCGAACGTGATTCGGATCACCGATGTCCTAGTGCTGAACGGACAGCACCTCCGCGTTCAACACACGTACGGGACGGGAGACGTCTCCTCTGTCTTGATCCAGCAAGGAGGAAGGAGAGGTTGAGGAAGACAGCTCCAAGGGCAGCACGACGGCGTGGTGCAGTTGGTGCAGCAGTATTCCGACAGAGCTTCGCCGAGCACGTACGGAGGAGGAGAGGTGTTGGGGAGGGGAGGGGCTGAGCCTTGAGTTGTGGTGTTCAGCAGATCTCCCCTCACCCCTCTATATATAGGGGAAGGGGCAAGGGGGGCCGGCCCTCTAGGGAAAACCCTAGGGGGGGGCGGCGGCCAAGGGGTGGGGGGCTTGCCCCCCAAGCAAGGGGGGTGCGCCCCCTTTAGGGTTTCCCCCCAACCCTAGGCGCATGGGCCCAAGGGGGGGCGCGCCAAGCCCACTAGGGGCTGGATGCTATCCCCATGCAGCCCAAGTGGCCCCCCGGGAGGGGTGGCCCCTCCCGGTGGACCCCCGGAACCCTTCCGGTGGTCCCGGTACAATACCGGTATGACCCCAAAACTTTCCGGTGCCCGTTTAACAACTTCCCATATATAAAACTTTACCTCCGGACCATTCCGGAACTCCTCGTGACGTCCGGGATCTCATCCGGGACTCTGAACAACATTCAGTAGTCACATACTAGTCTTCCTAACAACCCTAGCATCACCAAACCTTAAGTGTGTAGACCCTACGGGCTCAGGAGACATGCAGACATGACCGAGACCACTCTCGGGCAATAACCAACAGCGGGGTCTGGATACCCATGTTGGCTCCCACATGCTCCTCGATGATTTCATCAGTTGAACCACGATGTCGAGGATTCGATCAAACCCTGTATACAATTCCCTTTGTCAATCGGTACGTTACTTGCCCGAGACTCGATCGTCGGTATCCCAATACCTTGTTCAGTCTCGTTACCGGCAAGTCACTTTACTCGTACCGTAATGCATGATCCTGTGGCCAACACCTTGGTCACCTTGAGCTCATTATGATGATGCATTACCGAGTGGGCCCAGAGATACCTCTCCGTCATATGGAGTGACAAATCCCAGTCTCGATCCGCATAAAACAATAGATACTTTCGGAGATACCTGTAGTGCACCTTTATAGTCACCCAGTTACGTTGTGACGTTTGATACACCCAAAGCACTCCTACGGTATCCAGGAGTTACACACTCTCATGGTCAAAGGAAGAGATACTTGACATTGGCAAAGCTCTAGCAAACGAACTATACGATCTTTGTGCTATGCTTAGGATTGGGTCTTGTCCATCACATCATTCTCCTAATGATGTGATCCCGTTATCAACGACATCTAATGTCCATAGCCAGGAAACCATGACTATCTGTTGATCACAACGAGCTAGTCAACTAGAGGCTTACTAGGGACATATTGTGGTCTATGTATTCACACGTGTATTACGATTTCCGGATAATACAGTTATAGCATGAATAAAAGACAATTATCATGAACAATGAAATATAATAATACTTTTATTATTGCCTCTAGGGCATATTTCCAACAGTCTCCCACTTGCACTAGAGTCACCAATCTAGTTACATTGTGATGAATC
>NW_021295163.1:0-1367 GCF_002162155.2 Triticum dicoccoides | reverse complement strand
TCTCGTGGACTATTACTCACTGTTTTGGGGTCCCGGAGTGATTTCCACGATTGACGAACCTCTGGGTGCGTTTACGTGTCGGTCATCAACACTCGCAGGTTTTGTTGATTCCGACCCGTTTCGTGGACTATTACTCACCGTTTTGGGGTCCCAAAGAGATTTCCATTTTTGTCGAACCCCAAGGTGTGCTTGCGTGTTGGTCGTCAAGACTCGCAGTTTTGGCCGATTTTGGCCCGTTTTTGAACTATTACACAGTTTTGGCATCCCGAAGTGATTTCCCCGATTGACAAACCCTATGGTGCGCTTACGTGTCGGTCATCAACAATCGCAGTTTTGGCCGATTCTGGTCCGTTTGGTGCACTATTACTCACCGTTTTGGGGTCCTAGAGCGATTTACACGATTTGCGATCCCCGGGGTGCGTTTATGTGTCGGTTATCAACACTCACCATTTTGGCCAATTCTGGTCCGTCTCGTGGACTATTACTCACCGTTTTGGGGTCCCAGAGCGATTTCCACGATTCACGATCCCGGGAGTGCGTTTACGTGCCCGTCGTCAACACTCATAGTTCTGGCCAATTCTGACCCGTTTCATGGACTATCACTCACCTTTTTGGGGTCCCGAAGCGATTTCCATAGTTGTTGAACCCAAAGATGCACTTACGTGTCGTTCATCAACACTCGCAGTTTTGGTCGATTCTGGCCCGTTTTGTGGACTATTACTCGCAGTTTCGGGTCCCGGGGGGATTTCCACGATTGACGAACCCCTGGTGCATTTATGTTTCGGTCATCAACAATCGCGGTTTTTGTCGATTATGTCCCTTTCGTGGACTATTACTCACCGTTTTAGGGTCCTAAAGCGATTTCCATTGTTGTCGAACCCCAAGGTGTGCTTTCGTGTTGGTCGTCAAGTCTCGCAGTTTTGGCCGATTCTGGCCCGTTTCTTGGATTAGTACTCAGTTTTGGGGTCCCGATGTGATTTCCACGATTGATGAACCCCGGGGGTGCGTTTATGTGTCGGTCATCAACACTCACAATTTTGGCCAATTCTGGCCGTCTCGTGGACTATTACTCACTGTTTTGGGGTCCCGGAGTGATTTCCACGATTGACGAACCTCTGGGTGCGTTTACGTGTCGGTCATCAACACTCGCAGGTTTTGTTGATTCCGACCCGTTTCGTGGACTATTACTCACCGTTTTGGGGTCCCAAAGAGATTTCCATTTTTGTCGAACCCCAAGGTGTGCTTGCGTGTTGGTCGTCAAGACTCGCAGTTTTGGCCGATTTTGGCCCGTTTTTGAACTATTACACAGTTTTGGCATCCCGAAGTGATTTCCCCGATTGACAAACCCTACGGTGCGCTTACGTGTC
>NW_021295162.1:0-2110 GCF_002162155.2 Triticum dicoccoides | reverse complement strand
TGATGCCACTTAGTAGTAGGTATTCTACTCCTTGGGTTTTGAACCCGAGATTCACCCTACTTACTTCATGTTGATAGTAATTGCTAGCTCCCATAGGTTATTAGTAACCTTTGCGATAGTCCTTGAAGTCCGAGGTATCTTCTTCTTCCAAATACCATGAACTACTTATGGCAGAAGTTCCTCGTTGAACTGAACAATCACAACAAGAGTGCTCTCGATGAGTTCTCCATGCTATATTGTGACTCTGCCAGCTCAACCTTTCTGCATGGGTTATCCGGAAGAATTATGTTGAACTTGGTTCGACATACTAATCTATGCATCCACAACTCAGAAAGTTATTTGTTCCTTTGAGTTGTCCCTCTTTAGTTGTCTACTGATCTTCGTCTATCAATTGATAGTCAAGAGTATGCGTGCGTTCGTTTATCGATGCCTATTACTCTTGTGGTCCGTCAAGCCATTCTATCGCGGAATGATAGGAGAAACAAACTCCAGTACCTCTTCCATATCCAGGATTGGGTCAAAGAAGTTGTGCTCCACAGAACAAATTGCTAATCCAGCTTTTGTTTTGCTCTATCTTCGAGTATTACCATCTTTATATCGGGATGTTATAGGGATTGCACACCACCCTATGAACTCTTGGTACAGTGATACTTCTTGCCATCATTGTTCATTCCTCGGTTCCTGTGTTATTGTAACCGGAATGCCGACAAATGAATCATGGCGTGTGAAATCAATACTGCTAGCAACTCTGTTGCTTGGTAGTTAAATGGACGATAACCTCATTCTTAGCGTGTTGATTATTGAATCGTCACCCTAAGACTGATTGTGCTACCTAGTCCCTATTTCTGGTGCACTCCTCGACCAATGAGTTAGGAATTATTTCAAGTCCTCACTCATTTGATCATGTCGTCTTGCCCTCAAAAGAAAGATTGTTCTCGAGCTTAGTAACATACCGGTGGTTCGTGACTTTCCAAATATCTTCTTGGAAGTGTTACCGGGTTGTTTTCCTGACTATTATGTTGAGCTCGTAATCAAGTTGGTTTCTTGTGAACCACTCTTTCTCCAAGAATCTGTGTTGGATATCCCTGAGCTAGTTGGTTAAGCTAGACAACAACTTGGAGAGTTGGAAGTTAAAAGCTTGCCTAACCTAGTTCGTTCCAAAGGGATATTCTTGGGTAGTGTGTGTTGAGGAAAGATGATATCTTCATCGATTGGTCCCTGCAATCAGTTGCTGGACCTATTGTCTTATCAATCCTTTGATTTGAGTGTGGGCTATCGTCAAATCTAACCAGAACCAACGATATTCGTAATGTTGTCTTACTCGTGGTTGATCCCTCGAGCCTACACCACTATATCTTTTGGGTCTGGCCAATGCTATCACTTGTTCAGATACTTATGGAATTCCATTTACCTGGAAATCCCGATGAGTTGTTGTTGAGCCCATCAGCAGCATTTCGTCTCCCCCCATGAGTCATGTTGAACATCAACCTAGTGTTGGAAACTTGTGTAAGCATTTCTTCGTGTTTCGTTCATGAACCATATGTTTGGATCAAGGTAGTGACTTCCTTTAATTCATGTGCATCTGATGCAAGTTGCCGCCGTGGATTCGAGAAAGTCAATGTTGCTTTCTTTGGAATCATTCCAAATCAGTCATGCACACGTGCGAAGAATTCTTTGGTTTGAAGACTTGCAACCTTCAATCTATATGTATCCCTAGCACACCAAGCCACTGATTGATTTGTTCAAGGAAAAGGAGTTTCTTCATAAGAGCTAATCCGGACTTATGTAAGGACTTCGATACCCTCGATGATGGTTCCCCCTCCTGAACTCGGTAGTGTTTTATTATAAGACTACTTTGTGGTCATGCTTGTCTTGGACAACATGTTCACATGTTGTAGCAGAACCGGCTTGTGTTTTTGGACCTTGCTATCGTAGTTCATTCCCCGAGAATCTCGCAACGTGGTCTCGTCGATTTGTGTTGCAAACTTTCATTTCTCTTCCTAGACTCGATGAGTCTAGAATATTCTGACACCAACCGGATCTGAATCTCAGGCAGATGTGATGGCTGGAACATTTCCCAAGAACTATAATATTGGTCTCGCGATAACCG
>NW_021295161.1:0-1792 GCF_002162155.2 Triticum dicoccoides | reverse complement strand
CAGGGACTACGGATTAAGCGAAGATTGGCTAAGGACGAGGTGACGATGCGCGTGGGAAATGGTTCCAAAGTCGATGTGATCGCAATCGGCACGCTACCTCTACATCTACCTTCGGGATTAATATTAGACCTAAATAATTGTTATTTGGTGCCAGAGTTAAGCATGAACATTATATCTGGATCTTGTTTGATGCGAGACGGTTATTCATTTAAATCTGAGAATAATGGTTGTTCTATTTATATGAGTAATATCTTTTATGGTCATGCACCCTTAAAGAGTGGTCTATTTTTATTGAATCTTGATAGTAGTGACACACATATTCATAGTTTTGAAGCCAAAAGATGCAGAGTTGATAATGATAGTGCAACTTATTTGTGGCACTGCCGTTTAGGTCATATCGGTGTAAAGCGCATGAAGAAACTCCATACTGATGGACTTTTGGAACCACTTGATTATGAATCACTTGGTACTTGCGAACCGTGCCTCATGGGCAAGATGACTAAAACACCATTCTCCGGTACTATGGAGAGAGCAACAGATTTGTTGGAAATCATACATACAAATGTATGTGGTCCGATGAATACTGAGGCTCGTGGCGGATATCGTTATTTTCTCACCTTCACAGATGACTCAAGCAGATATGGGTATATCTACTTAATGAAACACAAGTCTGAAACATTTCAAAAGTTCAAAGAATTTCAGAGTGAAGTTGAAAATCATCGTAACAAGAAAATAAAATTCCTACGATCTGATCGTGGAGGAGAATATTTGAGTTACGAGTTTGGTGTACATTTGAAAAATTGTGGAATAGTTTCGCAACTCACGCCACCCGGAACACAACAGCGTAATGGTGTGTCCGAACGTCGTAATCGTACTTTACTAGATATGGTGCGATCTATGATGTCTCTTACTGATTTACCGCTATCGTTTTGGGGATACGCTCTAGAGACGGCCGCATTCACGTTAAATAGGGCACCATAAAAATCCGTTGAGACGACGCCTTATGAACTGTGGTTTGGCAAGAAACCAAAGTTGTCGTTTCTGAAAGTTTGGGGCTGCGATGCTTATGTGAAAAAGCTTCAACCTGATAAGCTCGAACCCAAATCAGAGAAATGTGTCTTCATAGGATATCCAAAGGAGACTATTGGATACACCTTCTATCACAGATCCGAAGGCAATACTTTTGTTTCTAAGTTCGTAAACTTTCTGGAGAAGGAGTTTCTCTCGAAAGAAGTGAGTGGGAGGAAAGTAGAACTCGACGAGGTAACTGTACCTGCTCCCTTATTGGAAAGTAGTGCATTACAGAAAAATGTTTCTGTGACACCTACACCAGTTAGTGAGGAAGCTAATGATGATGATCATGAAACTTAAGAACAAGATACTACTGAACCTCGTAGATCAACCAGAGTGAGATCCGCGCCAGAGTGGTACGGTAATCCTGTTCTGGAAGTCATGCTACTAGATCATGATGAACCTACGAACTATGAAGAAGCGATGGTGAGCCCAGATTCCGCAAAATGGCTTGAAGCCATGAAATCTGAGATGGGATCCATGTATGAGAACAAAGTATGGACTTTGGTTGACTTGCCCGATGATCAGCAAGCAATTGAGAATAAATGGATCTTCAAGAAGAAGACTGACGCTGACGGTAATATTACTGTCTACAAAGCTCGACTTGTCGCAAAAGGTTTTCGGCAAGCTCAAGGGATTGACTACGATGAGACCTTCTCACCTGTAGCGATGCTTAAGTCTGTCCGAATCATGTTAGCAATTGCCGCATTTCATGATTATG
>NW_021295160.1:0-1352 GCF_002162155.2 Triticum dicoccoides | reverse complement strand
AGGTGGAACGGGTCAATCAAATTCTCGAAGACATGCTCAGAGCTTGCGTTATCTCTTTCGGTATGGATTGGGAGAAATGTCTTCCTTTCGCCGAGTTTGCCTATAACAATAGCTACCAATCCAGCCTCAAGCAAGCTCCTTTTGAGGTTCTCTATGGACGAAGATGTCGAACACCTTTGAACTGGTCAGAAACCGGTGAAAGACAATTCTTTGGACCGGATATGATCCAGGAGGCAGAAGAGCAAGTTCGCATCATTCGTGAGAATTTGAAAACAGCCCAGTCTCGTCAGAAAAGCCAGTACGATCGTCATCATAAGGATATGACTTATGAAATTGGCGACCAAGCTTACCTTCGGGTTACTCCTTTGAAGGGTACCCATCGTTTCGGTATCAAGGGCAAGTTGGCTCCTCGTTACATTGGTCCTTTTTGTATTCTCGCTAAACGAGGAGAGGTTGCCTACCAATTGGAACTACCTCCACATCTTTCTCGAGTTCATGATGTCTTCCACGTCTCTCAACTCAGGCGTTGCTTCTCGGATCCCATCCGCGGAGTGGACCACGAAACGCTTGATCTCCAAGATAACCTCACCTACCGAGAGTACCCGGTTCGCATTCTTGATCAAGCAGAGCGTGTCACTCGACGTCAGAACATCAAGTTTCTCAAAGTTCAGTGGTCCCATCATTCCGAGAGAGAAGCTACTTGGGAACGAGAAGATCGTCTTCGACTGGAGTACCCCGTTTTCTTTCCGTCGACCCCTGAATCTCGGGACGAGATTTTTTCAAGTGGGGGCGAGTTGTCACATCCCTAGTCTGGTATGACCTAGACTAGCTAGTCATTTGTGCATCATGTTTAAATTTCATTTAAATTTGAAATGAGGATTGGTGGAACCCTCAGAATCATTTTTGAAATTGACCCAAATAAAAATTTCTCCAAAAGGGTCCAAGAAAATGCTCATGTTGCTCTCTGAAAATATTGGACAGAGATAAAAATCAAAACAATATTTTTAGGAGCTCATGGATATTTATTTTGGCCATTTGGATTAATTCGATAAATATTTGCATTGGAAATATATTTCTATATATATGAAATATGGTCCAAAAATTATGCCAATTATAAAGGAGCTCTGGAATAATACCATTAGCCCCTACAAAAATTGGCATAAGCAAATAAATTGATTTAGTATTTTATTAAATCAAACAAATGTCAGAAAATTAGAAAAGAAAACAGAAAAGGGGAGAGAGACTTACCTGGGCCACTTACCCGATCGGCCCAGCAGCTCGGCCCAGCTGACTGGCCGACGCCAGTCGTCCCCCTCCTCGCGCCAGGAGGCCAGGGGCGTGTGGCCGGCGCG
>NW_021295159.1:0-1556 GCF_002162155.2 Triticum dicoccoides | reverse complement strand
AAACCCACTAGCATGAGTAGGAGTTGTTTGAGCCCTGTTGTGCCTACTCATTCATGTTTGTTTGTCATGCCTGCTACTGCTTAGAGTTGAGTCAGGTCTGATTCATCGGGGGTGAATTAGAGGTGTGTGAACATGTCCTACTGTGTGTGAGCTAAGTGTGTGAACACGATTTGGTAAAGGTAGCGGTGAGAGGCCATGTAGGAGTACATGGTGGGTTGTCTCATTGCAGCCGTCCTCAGGAACTGAGTTCTGTGTTTGTGATCCATGATTCAGTTACTACCATACATTGGGCCCTGAAATATGACCCCGCTCGACTTCTTATTCACCCTTGTCCTCTGTCCAGGAGTTGCAAGTAGTTTCTGGTGTTTGTAGCTTACTGGAGGCCGTGGACAGCACTGACCGTAGGGGTGGGCTGTGATGCGGTAGGTACGTGGCACGGTGTACCGGATGCCCGTTTGGTATCTCGGGAACCCTGTTCACATCGTTTGGGGCTGTGAGCGAAACTCCGGCCGGAGCTCCTCATGGATGGAACCCGAATAGGCGATAAACCTGGACTAGAGACTTGAGTGTTTAGGTAGGTCGTGGTCTACACCCACGTCGGCTTTCGCTTGAAGTCTGCCGAGCACATGTCGTGTGCAGACGCTAAGTGGTGGAAACATGTATGAAGAAGTACACCCCTGCAGGGTTATCATCATCTATTCGAATAGCCGTGTCCGTGGAAAAGGACTTCTGGGTTGCTTATATCAGTTCATAGACAAGTGAAAGTGGATACTTTAAAATGCGCAAGATAAGCGTGAGTGCTATGGATGGCGTTCTCGTAGGGAGACGGGAGCGGATCCATAGTGGTGTATTGATATGGTGAATATGTGGACTCGTGTGCGCCACCTCAAAAGAGTCGCTTGCAGTCGTAGTTTAGGATAGCCACCGAGTCAAAGCTGGCTTGCTGCAGTTAAACCCCACCATCCCCTTTGTTGATAATGATGCATATGTAGTTAGTTCTGATGTAAGCCTTGCTGGGTACATTTGTACTCACGTTTGCTCATTTTATATTTTTGCAGAGAGATTTCGGTCTCGCTAGTAGTACCGCGTGGACTTCGACGTTTAGCTTGTTACCTCAGCTACGATCTTGTGCCCTCGGCAGGATCTGATAGATAGTCAGGCTTCTCAGCCTTTTTCATTTATAGATGTCTGTACCCAGACATGATAGCTTCCGCTTGTGCTTTGATTTGTATGCTCTGATTGTTGGGTCATGAGACCCATGTTTGTAATATCTCGCTCCTCGGAGCCTATTGAATAAATTACTTGAGTCGTAGAGTCATGTTGTGATGCCATGTTGTATTTGCACATATCGAGCATATTGTGTGTATGCTATTGAAATGCTTGGTATGTGTGGGATCTGACCATCTAGTTGTTTATCTTTAGTAGCCTCTCTTACCGGGAAATGTCTCCTAGTGTTTCCACCGAGCCATGGTAGCTTGCTACTGCTCCGGAACACTTAGGCTGGCCGGCATGTGTCCTTCTTCGTTCCTGTGTCTGTCCCTACGGGGAAATGTCAC
>NW_021295158.1:0-1224 GCF_002162155.2 Triticum dicoccoides | reverse complement strand
AAAAACAAGTTAGACGTCCTCTAATTGTTGTTGCATGTTTTACGTGGCTGCTATGGGTTTCTAGCAAGAACGTTTCTTACCTACGCATGAACCACAACGTGATATGCCAATTGCTATTTACCCTTCATAAGGACCCTTTTCATCGAATCCGATCCGACTAAAGTGGGAGAGACAGACACCCGCCAGCCACCTTATGCAACTAGTGCATGTTTGTCGGTGGAACCGGTCTCACGTAAGCGTACGTGTAAGGTTGGTCCGGGCCGCTTCATCCCACGATGCCGCCGAATCAAGATAAGACTAGTAACGGCAAGCATATTGAACAATATCGACGCCCACAACTACTTTGTGTTCTACTCGTGCAAAGAATCTACGCAATAGACCTAGCTCATGATGCCACTGTTGGGGAACGTAGCAGAAATTCAAAAATTTTCCTACATAACACCAAGATCTATCTATGGAGAGACCAGCAACGAGTAGAAAGGAGAGGAGAGTTTGCATCTACATACCCTTGTAGATCGCTAAGCGGAAGCGTTCAAGTGAACGGGGTTGATGGAGTCGTACTCGTCGTGATTCAGATCACCGATGACCAAGTGCCGAACGGACGGCACCTCCGCGTTCAACACACGTACAGCCCGGTGACGTCTCCCACGCCTTGATCCAGCAAGGAGAGAAGGAGAGGTTGAGGAAGACTCCATCCAACAGCAGCACAACGGCGTGGTGGTGATGGAGGAGCGTGGCAATCCTGCAGGGCTTCGCCGAGCACCTACGGGAGAGGAGATGTGTCACGGGAGGGAGAGGGAGGCAACCAAAGGCCTTAGGTATGATTGCTCCTCCTCCTCCAAGGAAGGGGTGCGGCTAAGGATGGGGAGGAGTCCATCCTCCCCAAGGCACCTCGGAGGTGCCTTCCCCCTTTAGGACTCTCCCCTTTTTCCTTTATCTTGGCGCATGGGCCTCTAGGGGCTGGTGCCCTTGGCCCATGTAGGCCAAGGCGCACCCCCTACAGCCCATGTGGCCCCCCGGGGCAGGTGGCCCCACCCGGTGGGCCCCCGGGACCCTTCCGGTGGTCCCGGTACAATACCGATGACCCCGAAACTTGTCCCGATGGCCGAAACAGGACTTCCTATATATAAATCTTTACCTCCGGACCATTCCGGAACTCCTCGTGACGTCCGGGATCTCATCCGGGACTCCGAACAACATTCGGTAACCACATAAAAGCTTCCT
>NW_021295157.1:13685-16229 GCF_002162155.2 Triticum dicoccoides | reverse complement strand
GAGGAAAAAATTCTAACTATAGGTCATTTTGGAGCTATCCTAGGTTATATAGGTCATTTTGGAGCTAATTAAGCTTATTATGTAATTTTTGAGCTAGCTAAGCATATTGAGTCATTTTGGAAGAAAAATGCTAAGTATAGGTCATTTTAGAGCTATCCTAGGTTAAATAGGTCATTTTTAAGCTAGCTAAGCATATTAAGTCATTTTGGAAGAAAAAATTCTAACTATAGGTCATTTTGGAGCTATCCTAGGTTATATAGGTCATTTTGGAGCTAATTAAGCTTATTATGTAATTTTTGAGCTAGCTAAGCATATTGAGTCATTATGGAGGAAAAATGCTAAGTATAGGTCATTTTAGAGCTATCCTAGGTTAAATAGGTCATTTTAGAGATAAGTAAGGTTATTATGTCATTTTGGAGCTAGCTAAGCATATGAACTCATTTAGGAGCTAAAATATGTCATTTCTTAAGCATATTATGTCATTTTAGAGCTAGTTAAGCATATTAAGTCATTTTGGAGGAAAAGATGGTAAGTATAGGTCATTTTAGAGCTATCCTAGGTTAAATAGGTCATTTTTAAGCTAGCTAAGCATATTAAGTCATTTTGGAGGAAAAAATTCTAACTATAGGTCATTTTGGAGCTATCCTAGGTTATATAGGTCATTTTGGAGCTAATTAAGCTTATTATGTAATTTTTGAGCTAGCTAAGCATATTGAGTCATTTTGGAGGAAAAATGCTAAGTATAGGTCATTTTAGAGCTATTCTAGGTTAAATAGGTCATTTTAGAGCTAAGTAAGGTTATTGTGTCATTTTGGAGCTATATAAGCATATGAACTCATTTAGGAGCTAAAATATGTCATTTCTTAAGCATATTATGTCATTTTAGAGCTAGTTAAGCATATTAAGTCATTTTGGAGGAAAAGATGCTAAGTATAGGTCATGTTAGAGCTATCGTAGGTTAAATAGGTCATTTTGAAGCTAGCTAGGCATATTAAGTCATTTTGGAGGAAAAAATTCTAAGTATAGGTCATTTTAGAGCTATCCTAGGTTAAATAGGTCATTTTGGAGCTAATTAAGCTTATTATGTAATTTTTGAGCTAGCTAAGCATATTTAGTCATTTTGGAGCAAAAAAATGCTAAGTAGAGGTCATTTTAGAGCTATCCTAGGTTAAATAGGTCATTTTTAAGCTAGCTAAGCATATTAAGTCATTTTGGAGGAAAAAATTCTAACTATAGGTCATTTTGGAGCTATCCTAGGTTATATAGGTCATTTTGGAGCTAATTAAGCTTATTATGTAATTTTTGAGCTAGCTAAGCAGATTGAGTCATTTTGGAAGAAAAATGCTAAGTATAGGTCATTTTAGAGCTATCCTAGGTTAAATAGGTCATTTTTAAGCTAGCTAAGCATATTAAGTCATTTTGGAGGAAAAAATTCTAACTATAGGTCATTTTGGAGCTATCCTAGGTTATATAGGTCATTTTGGAGCTAATTAAGCTTATTATGTAATTTTTGAGCTAGCTAAGCATATTGAGTCATTTTGGAGGAAAAATGCTAAGTATAGGTCATTTTAGAGCTATCCTAGGTTAAATAGGTCATTTTAGAGCTAAGTAAGGTTATTATGTCATTTTGGAGCTATATAAGCATATGAACTCATTTAGGAGCTAAAATATGTCATTTCTTAAGCATATTATGTCATTTTAGAGCTAGTTAAGCATATTAAGTCATTTTGGAGGAAAAGATGCTAAGTATAGGTCATGTTAGAGCTATCCTAGGTTAAATAGGTCATTTTGAAGCTAGCTAAGCATATTAAGTCATTTTGGAGGAAAAAATTCTAAGTATAGGTCATTTTAGAGCTATCCTAGGTTAAATAGGTCATTTTGGAGCTAATTAAGCTTATTATGTAATTTTTGAGCTAGCTAAGCATATTGAGTCATTTTGGAGCAAAAACATGCTAAGTAGAGGTCATTTCAGAGCTATCCTAGGTTAAATAGGTCATTTTTAAGCTAGCTAAGCATATTAAGTCATTTTGGAGGAAAAAATTCTAACTATAGGTCATTTTGGAGCTATCCTAGGTTATATAGGTCATTTTGGAGCTAATTAAGCTTATTATGTAATTTTTGAGCTAGCTAAGCATATTGAGTCATTTTGGAAGAAAAATGCTAAGTATAGGTCATTTTAGAGCTATCCTAGGTTAAATAGGTCATTTTTAAGCTAGCTAAGCATATTAAGTCATTTTGGAGGAAAAAATTCTAACTATAGGTCATTTTGGAGCTATCCTAGGTTATATAGGTCATTTTGGAGCTAATTAAGCTTATTATGTAATTTTTGAGCTAGCTAAGCATATTGAGTCATTTTGGAGGAAAAATGCTAAGTATAGGTCATTTTAGTGCTATCCTAGGTTAAATAGGTCATTTTAGAGCTAAGTAAGGTTATTATGTCATTTTGGAGCTATATAAGCATATGAACTCATTTAGGAGCTAAAATATGTCATTTCTTAAGCATATTATGTCATTTTAGAGCTAGTTAAGCATATTAAGTCATTT
>NW_021295157.1:6740-8890 GCF_002162155.2 Triticum dicoccoides | reverse complement strand
CTAGGTTAAATAGGTCATTTTAGAGCTAAGTAAGGTTATTATGTCATTTTGGAGCTATATAAGCATATGAACTCATTTAGGAGCTAAAATATGTCATTTCTTAAGCATATTATGTCATTTTAGAGCTAGTTAAGCATATTAAGTCATTTTGGAGGAAAAGATGCTAAGTATAGGTCATGTTAGAGCTATCCTAGGTTAAATAGGTCATTTTGAAGCTAGCTAAGCATATTAAGTCATTTTGGAGGAAAAAATTCTAAGTATAGGTCATTTTAGAGCTATCCTAGGTTAAATAGGTCATTTTGGAGCTAATTAAGCTTATTATGTAATTTTTGAGCTAGCTAAGCATATTGAGTCATTTTGGAGCAAAAAAATGCTAAGTAGAGGTCATTTTAGAGCTATCCTAGGTTAAATAGGTCATTCTTAAGCTAGCTAAGCATATTAAGTCATTTTGGAGGAAAAAATTCTAACTATAGGTCATTTTGGAGCTATCCTAGGTTATATAGGTCATTTTGGAGCTAATTAAGCTTATTATGTAATTTTTGAGCTAGCTAAGCATATTGAGTCATTTTGGAAGAAAAATGCTAAGTATAGGCCATTTTAGAGCTATCCTAGGTTAAATAGGTCATTTTTAAGCTAGCTAAGCATATTAAGTCATTTTGGAGGAAAAAATTCTAACTATAGGTCATTTTGGAGCTATCCTAGGTTATATAGGTCATTTTGGAGCTAATTAAGCTTATTATGTAATTTTTGAGCTAGCTAAGCATATTGAGTCATTATGGAGGAAAAATGCTAAGTATAGGTCATTTTAGAGCTATCCTAGGTTAAATAGGTCATTTTAGAGCTAAGTAAGGTTATTATGTCATTTTGGAGCTAGCTAAGCATATGAAGTCATTTAGGAGCTAAAATATGTCATTTCTTAAGCATATTATGTCATTTTAGAGCTAGTTAAGCATATTAAGTAATTTTGGAGTAAAAGATGCTAAGTATAGGTCATTTTAGAGCTATCCTAGGTTAAATAGGTCATTTTTAAGCTAGCTAAGCATATTAAGTCATTTTGGAGGAAAAAATTCTAACTATAGGTCATTTTGGAGCTATCCTAGGTTATATAGGTCATTTTGGAGCTAATTAAGCTTATTATGTATTTTTTGAGCTAGCTAAGCATATTGAGTCATTTTGGAGCAAAAATGCTAAGTATAGGTCATTTTAGAGCTATCCTAGGTTAAATAGGTCATTTTAGAGCTAAGTAAGGTTATTATGTCATTTTGGAGCTATATAAGCATATGAACTCATTTAGGAGCTAAAATATGTCATTTCTTAAGCATATTATGTCATTTTAGAGCTAGTTAAGCATATTAAGTCATTTTGGAGGAAAAGATGCTAAGTATAGGTCATGTTAGAGCTATCCTACGTTAAATAGGTCATTTTGAAGCTAGCTAAGCATATTAAGTCATTTTGGAGGAAAAAATTCTAAGTATAGGTCATTTTAGAGCTATCCTAGGTTAAATAGGTCATTTTGGAGCTAATTAAGCTTATTATGTAATTTTTGAGCTAGCTAAGCATATTGAGTCATTTTGGAGCAAAAAAATGCTAAGTAGAGGTCATTTTAGAGCTATCCTAGGTTAAATAGGTCATTTTTAAGCTAGCTAAGCATATTAAGTCATTTTGGAGGAAAAAATTCTAACTATAGGTCATTTTGGAGCTATCCTAGGTTACATAGGTCATTTTGGAGCTAATTAAGCTTATTATGTAATTTTTGAGGTAGCTAAGCATATTGAGTCATTTTGGAAGAAAAATGCTAAGTATAGGTCATTTTAGAGCTATCCTAGGTTAAATAGGTCATTTTTAAGCTAGCTAAGCATATTAAGTCATTTTGGAGGAAAAAATTCTAACTATAGGTCATTTTGGAGCTATGCTAGGTTATATAGGTCATTTTGGAGCTAATTAAGCTTATTATGTAATTTTTGAGCTAGCTAAGCATATTGAGTCATTTTGGAGGAAAAATGCTAAGTATACGTCATTTTAGAGCTATCCTAGGTTAAATAGGTCATTTTAGAGCTAAGTAAGGTTATTATGTCATTTTGGAGCTATATAAGCATATGAACTCATTTAGGAGCTAAAATATGTCATTTCTTAAGCATATTATGTCATTT
>NW_021295157.1:3826-6730 GCF_002162155.2 Triticum dicoccoides | reverse complement strand
TGAGCAACCTTCTTTGTGGTCATGTATATTCCATATACAAGCTTCTGATAATGAGGATATCTCTGCTTGGATGGAGTCAAGACTTCAGACAAATAATACACTGGGCGCTGAACTTTGAGAGCTTTTCCTTCTTCTTCCCGCTCGACCGTTAGCACAGTACTGACGACTTGTCCTGTGGCTGCGATGTAGAGCAACAGAGGCTCTTTGCTGATTGGAGCAGCAAGCACCGGCTGGGTGGAGAGCAGAGCTTTTAGCTCGGCAAACGCTGCATCAGCTTCTGGAGTCCACTCGAACTTGTCAGCCTTCTTCATCAGTCGGTAAAGAGGCAATGCCTTTTCACCGAGTCGTGAGATGAATCGACTTAATGCGGCCAAGCATCCAGTAAGCTTCTGGACATCGTGCACTCGCACAGGGCGTTTCATTCGGAGAATAGTGCCAATCTTTTCTGGGTTGGCATCGATTCCCCGTTCGGAAACGAGAAAACCGAGTAACTTGCCACCAGGAACTCCAAATGTGCACTTTGATGGATTGAGCTTGATATCATACCTTCTGAGGTTGGCAAATGTTTCGGCGAGGTCAGCGAGCAGGTCAGAACCTTTTCGTGACTTGACAACAATATCATCCATATAAGCTTCCACATTCCGATTGATTTGAGTGAGCAGACACTTCTGAATCATTCGCATAAACGTGGCTCCGGCATTCTTGAGGCCGAACGGCATGGTGATATAGCAGAAGCACCCGAATGGAGTGATGAAAGCTGTTTTTACTTCATCGGGTCCATACAGACGGATCTGGTGGTACCCGGAGTAAGCATCTAAAAAAGACAACCTCTCGCATCCCGCGGTCGAGTCAACAATTTGATCTATGCGAGGGAGAGGAAAGTGATCTTTCGGGCAGGCCCGGTTTATGTGCTTGAAATCAATGCACATTCGAAGCGACTTGTCCTTCTTAGGAACCATGACGACGTTAGCGAGCCACTCGGAGTGGAATATCTCTCGGATAAATCCCGCCGCCAACAGTCGAGCCACTTCTTCACCGATGGCCTTTCTCTTCTGGACGGCGGACCGCCGAAGATGTTCTTTTACTGGCTTTGCAGACTTGTCGACTCTTAGGCGATGCTCAGCCAGTCCCCTGGGAACACCTGGCATGTCAGCGGGCTTCCATGCAAAAATGTCCCAGTTCTCACGGAGGAACTGGATGAGCGCTTCTTCCTATTTTGGGTCGAGTGTTGTGGAGATGCGGGTCGGAGCTGCTTCGGGGTCGGTCGGGTGGATGTGAACAGGCTTCGTCTCACCGGACGACTGGAATGCAGATTCTGTGGCGGGCTTCTTGGATCGCAGCAAGTCACTCGGATCTGCGTTTTGCTTGTACTCTTCGAACTCGACCGCTGTCACTTGGGAATCGGCAATTTTGGAGCCCTTCTGAAAGCACTCCTCTGCCTTTTTCCTATCTCCGGTGACAGTGATCACACCTTTGGGACCGGGCATCTTCAATTTGAGGTACACGTAACATGGTCGAGCCATGAACCGTGCATAGGCTGGCCTCCCCAAAATGGCATGATATGCACTTTGAAAATCCACGACCTCAAATGTCAACTTTTCTTTGCGGAAATGCTTTGAATCGCCAAATACTACGTCCAAAGCTATCTGGCCGAGAGACTCAGCCTTCTTCCCTGGTATAACTCCATGGAAGCTCATGTTACTCGTGCTCAATCGGGACATCGGAATGCCCATACCTTTCAGCGTGTCTGCATATAACAGATTCAGCCCACTACCACCGTCCATCAGCACCTTTGTCAGTCGAGTGCCTTCGACAACTGGATCGACCACCAACGCTTGCCTCCCAGGGGTGGCAATATGAGTCGGGTGATCAGATTGGTCGAATGTGATGGGTGTTTGAGACCACTTCAAATAATTTGCCTTCGCTGGGGCGACCATGTTAACCTCTCGGTTAATTACTTTCAGTCGACTTCTGCTTTCCACATCCGCGAAGATCATCAGAGTGGAGTTGATATGCGGGTATCCTCCCTCACTGTCCTCTTTGTCTTCGGCTTTGTCCGACTCCTTCTCCTTGTCCTTAGACTGTTTTCCCTGAAACTGCTGGATCAGGAGTCGACATTGGCGAGTGGTGTGCTTTGGGTAAATGATATTGCCCTCTTCATCTTTCTTCGTGTGAATATGACACGGCATATCCATCACGTCGTTCCCTTCTTTATCCTTCACCTTCTTGGGGTTCCAGGATCCTTTTGGTTTCCCCTTAGACTTTCCTTGAGTCACGGCCAGAGCCTCTCCAGGAGCTGCCGGTTCAGCCTTCCGCTTCTGTTTCCGACTGGAATTCCCTTTTTCCGACTGACTCGGCTTGTGCTTGCCGCTTCGGAGTCGGTCTTCTTCTTCGCCGTTGGCGTACTTGGTAGCGATCTCCATCATCCGACTCAAGGTCATGTCACCGGTTCGACCAAATTTCAAGCTGAGTTCTCTGTTCTTGACGCCATCTTTGAAGGCGCACACTGCCTGATGATCAGAGACATTTTCCACTGTGTGATGCAAAGTGATCCACCTCTGAATATACTCTCTGAGAGTCTCATTGGTTTTCTGCACGCAGACTTGCAACTCTGTCAATCCCGCTGGTCGCTTGCAAGTCCCTTCGAACGTTCTGACGAACACTCGGGACAGATCTTCCCAAGTGTAAATACTGCTAGGAGGTAATTGGGTCAACCATGCCCTGGCAGAACCTTCCAACATGAGGGGCAAATGCTTCATGGCCACCTCGTCGTTCCCACCACCGATCTGAACTGCCACTCGGTAGTCTTCAAGCCAAGTTTCAGGCTTAGACTCACCAGTGAACTTGCTGACTCCTGTTGCCAACCTGAAATTGGGGGGAATAACAGCGGCTCTGATAGCTCTG
>NW_021295157.1:0-2191 GCF_002162155.2 Triticum dicoccoides | reverse complement strand
TTTATAAAGGAAGAGACATATGTCATTAGCTGAGTCTCCTGCAGACGGATATTTGATCCCCTGTCTGATTCCCTTCTTCACCGGATTGTGTATCAAGGGCTACTATCTATACTATGACAATATTCTAAAAATCCCTACAAACGTACCTCCAAGCCTTTTATAAGGCTGATGCAGGACTCATTCAGTCCGCTCTCAGCGGCCTGAATATTTTCAATCACCACGCCCATAAGGGCGCGATGTTCATCGATGATGGAAGCGCTATTCAACGCTGTCGATAAGTTGCCCTGCACCTCTGGATGGACAGAGGTTGCAGGCGAAGCAGGATTGCCCCCTCCAGTCAAGGGGGGCTGCCTCCCTGATCCCCGAGCCTTAAGGGTCTCTGGGAATGTGTCCGGCTATGGACCGAATCCAAGGCCGCCCCCGCCGTCCAAACTCATGGGAACCGCCGCTCCCGCGTGTCCGGCCCCGGAGGTACGCCCTTCCTGGACCGGGTCCTTTCGGGATGACACCTCGGTGTCACAACCAGGCTTAGGGGAAGGGGCCCTTGGAGGTGTCTCGCTCTCCAGGGCATTCGAGCTCAACGAATCCTCTGATGAGGACTGTTCGGCACGAGACCTCGCCGGACAGCAAAGAGTGTGCTGCAAATTAAAATATTGCGCTTTAATAATCCTGGACCCACAGGCATGTTCGGATTTCAAATACTTACGAGTTTTCCAGGGGCTGGGCCCTGGGATCCCACTCCGGGCTGCTGTCGGTAGCCATGGTGGACACCTCTGGAAGGGAGGTCTTTCCTCTCTTAGACAATTCGGCCTCCAGAGATGAGGAGGCCGTCCTTTTCTTTCCTCCCCCTGCGGGGGACTCGTCTTCTTCCTCCTGTTCTTCCTCTTCGGAAGAGACATGGGTATTGGAGTCTTCAGATTTTGTGTCCGAAGCACCACGACGACGGAGGCTGCTCCTGGACTCCTTGGCCTCTTTATGTGCCTCTTTCTTTGGCGCCCCGTAAGGCGCCGGGACCAGCATCTTCGCCAGAAGTGGTCCAGCTGGTTCTTCCGGCAACAGGGCGAGATAGTGTATCCGCCCCGCCTTCTTCATCCATCCCTGGGATAAGTGTGGGAAGCGTGTTAAGGCATCTTTCCCGGGATATGACCATGAAACATATGGATGGACAAAATATAACGACTACTTACCGGATTTGCAGGGCGGGATAGTTGGTACCCGCGGTATGCGGTGGAGTCCGGCCACAGTTTGCCGGACTTAAAAAGCACCTTCCAGATGTCCTTGTGTGAGGAGCCGAAAAGCTCTCATAGGTTCTGGTGCTTGGCCGGGTCATACTCCCACAAATTGCAGGCTCAATGCTAACAAGGAAGAACCAGGCGGACCAAACATCACCTGGACTACGTCAACAAGCTTGATGGCCTTGTCTTCCATACCTTTGACGCGTATCTAGATCACCGTCAGTTCGTCGGATGAGGACCATCTCAAGCCCTTCTTGGGACAGGATGTAAGCCGCAAAGGGGCTCCGAATCGGAACTCGGGAGCAGCGGCCCACTTTTTGCCGCGCGGCTCAGTAATATAGAACCATTGTTGCTGTCACTCCTTGACGGAATCATTGAAGGTACCTGTCGGCCATGTGACCTTGGGCATCCTGCTCACCATGGTGCCGCCACACTCAGCGTGCTTGCCGCTCACCACCTTGGGCTTCACATTGAAGATCTTCAGCCATAGGCCAAAGTGTGGCGTGATGCGGAGAAAGGCCTCGCACACCATGATAAGCGTGGAGATGTTGAGGAAGGAATTGGGGGATAGATCATGGAAATCTATCCCATAATAATACATGATGCCGCAAACAAATGGGTGAAGGGGAAACCCGAGCCCGCGGACAAAATGAGGGAGGAACATGACCCTCTCATGGGGCTTCGGAGTGGGGACAATTTGTCCCGCCGTTGGAAGACAGTGGCGGATTTTCTTGGCCAAGTACCCGGCCTCCCGAAGCTTTTTGATATCCTTCTCCTGGACGGTAGAGGCCATCCACTTGCCTCCTACTCCAGATCCGGAAATTTTCGGAGAGCCTTTTTTGGTGGAGAGGATGAACGCTCGGGCATTAGGGCTCGAGCGAAAGGGAATGGACAAAGGAGAAGGCGTGGGTGGAAAGGAAGAGGTCTTTCCTCTTTATAAAGGCAATGAAACTTTG
>NW_021295156.1:0-1408 GCF_002162155.2 Triticum dicoccoides | reverse complement strand
AGGATCAGAACGACGACGACGACGACGATGATACATTTGGCAACGTCGATCAGTACTTTGCCGAGCATGGGTACGATGGCGACTTCATGGGGCCTCCTTCTCAAGAACCAAACCCAACAAAAGACGTGTGCGATCTAGCTCGTACCGCGGAGAAGCCAAGTTGTAACAGGCGCCGTCTGGCGTTCAGCTCTCAGGAGACGCCTCCAGCTGCCGACTTCACCGAGCCTCAGATAGGCGAGGTGCGAAATATTATCAGCCCCAACACACTCAAGAAGGCGGTCTGTGAGCAGAACTCGGTCCCATTACAGGAGAAGAAGAAGGCACGCAAAAGAAAGACTAAGAAGGGTGCGAGCCAGCCGGCACCGAGTACGATCCGTGCTCAGGACGGGCCACCTTCACCGCAGGATATCTCGAGGAGGGTGCATGTGGCGGGTAGGGCGATGCTACCGACAAATATGCTCAATGCTGCAACCGGTGCTATGCGGAGTCTGCATGACAGTGTTCTTGCTTTGGAGAAGCGGCGTCTCACGGAGAAGGATGTGGCATACCCGGTTTTCGCGGCCAAGGTGCCAGAGGGCAAGGGCTTTGTGGATAACTCCATCGGGCGTACGATCGTCCTGCGTTTTGATGACATCAACGCTATGTTGAACCTTCATCCGCTGCACTACACCTTCGTTCGGCTATTTTCGCTGAGTATGGAGATGCGGATCATTCGCGACAAGACCCCGGACATCGTGATAGTCGACCCCTTCTACATGCGTGCCAAGATCTTGGGCAGCGCTGGGGACCGGCAAGTCGCGAGTTCTTACCTCGAAGGCGTCATTCTGGCAAACCAAGATAAGGATAACTTCCTCGTGCCTTACTTTCCCGAGTAAGTCCTCCCCTCAACCAGCCCGTAACATATGAATTCTTACATTTCAATCGTTTTTCCTTTAACATTCCGTGTTTTCTGCAGTGACACACGTTGCACGCTCATCCTCCTAAGCCCCAAATATTCCATGGCCACGTATTTCGACCCGGACCGTCAGTCGAACGTAGACTACACAAATGTCAAGAAGGTTCTTGATGATGTTCTCCCCGGCTACGCCCAATCTGGAGGCACCTTCACCAGGCCTATTCGTAAGTACGGCAAGCACGTGTTCTCCCACAATACGACGTTCTGCTGCGTCAAGCAGCCGCCTGGCGGTCAGAAGGGTGCCTACTACGCCATCCATCACATGCGGGCGATCGTACGGGACCATCATCAACTTCTGCTACCGAGTAAACTCAAAGATTGGGCCGCGAGCGTGTCGGCAATCCAGGACGCGGACCTCCGACAAGAATTCTTTCGCATCCAGTTGGAGTTTGCGGAAATCATCCATCAAGATGTCCTTCGTACCTCGGGGCAGTTCTACCTCAGAAATCAACC
>NW_021295155.1:0-1674 GCF_002162155.2 Triticum dicoccoides | reverse complement strand
ATGATTTAAGTAGGTATGGGTATATCTACTTAATGAAACACAAGTCTGAAACCTTTGAAAAGTTCAAGGAATTTCAGAGTGAGGTTGAAAATCAACGTGACAGGAAAATCAAGTTTCTGCGATCAGATCGTGGAGGAGAATACTTGAGTCACGAGTTTGGGGCACACTTAAGAAAATGTGGAATAGTTTCACAACTCACGCCGCCTGGAACACCTCAGCGTAATGGTGTGTCCGAACGTCGTAATCGCACTCTGTTAGATATGGTGCGATCTATGATGTCTCTTACCAATTTACCGCTTTCTTTTTGGGGCTATGCTTTAGAGACTGCCGCATTCACTTTAAATAGGGCTCCGTCGAAATCCGTTGAGACGACACCGTATGAATTATGGTTTGGGAAGAAACCTAAGCTGTCGTTTCTAAAAGTTTGGGGATGCGATGCTTACGTCAAGAAACTTCAACCTGAAAAGCTCGAACCCAAGTCGGAAAAATGCGTATTCATAGGATACCCAAAAGAAACTATTGGGTACACCTTCTACCTCAGATCCGAAGGCAAGATCTTTGTTGCCAAGAATGGGTCCTTTCTGGAGAAAGAGTTTCTCTCGAAAGAAGTAAGTGGGAGGAAAGTAGAGCTTGATGAAGTATCACCTCTTGAACCGGAAAATGGCGCAACTCAAGAAAATGTTCCTGAGGTGCCAGCACCGACTAGAGAGGAAGTTAATGATAATGATCAAGATACTTCTGATCAAGCTCCTACTGAAATTCGAAGGTCCACAAGGACACGTTCCGCACCAGAGTGGTACGGCAACCCTGTCTTGGAAATCATGCTGTTAGACAACGGTGAACCTTCGAACTATGAAGAAGCGATGGCGGGCCCGGATTCCGACAAATGGCTGGAAGCCATGAAATCCGAGATAGGATCCATGTATGAAAACAAAGTATGGACTTCGACTGACTTGCCCGTTGAGCGGCGAGCCATAGAAAATAAATGGATCTTTAAGAGGAAGACAGACGCGGATGGTAATGTGACCATCTATAAAGCTCGGCTTGTTGCTAAGGGTTATCGACAAGTTCAAGGGGTTGACTACGATGAGACTTTCTCACCGGTAGCGAAGCTGAAGTCCGTCCGAATCATGTTAGCAATTGCCGCATTCTATGATTATGAAATATGGCAAATGGACGTCAAAACGGCATTCCTTAATGGTTTCCTTAAGGAAGAATTGTATATGATGCAGCCGGAAGGTTTTGTCGATCCTAAGAATGCTGACAACGTGTGCAAGCTCCAACGCTCGATTTATGGGCTGGTGCAAGCATCTCGGAGTTGGAACATTCGCTTTGATGAGATGATCAAAGCGTTTGGGTTTACACAGACTTATGGAGAAGCCTGCGTTTACAAGAAAGTGAGTGGGAGCTCTGTAGCATTTCTCATATTATATGTAGATGACATACTTTTGATGGGAAATGATATAGAACTCTTGGACAGCATCAAGGCCTACTTGAATAAAAGTTTTTCAATGAAGGACCTTGGAGAAGCTGCTTATATATTAGGCATCAAAATCTATAGAGATAGATCGAGACGCCTCATAGGTCTTTCACAAAGCACATACCTTGATAAGATATTGAAGAAGTTCAATATGGATCAATCCAAGAAGGGGTTCTTGCCTGTGTTGCAAGGTA
>NW_021295154.1:0-1217 GCF_002162155.2 Triticum dicoccoides | reverse complement strand
ACCAAACAATGTGCAACAATATGATGCATGCATGAAACATGGCAATATGAGTGTGTTGGGCTAATGCAACTAAGAACAGAGGGGTTTGAACAAATTTGAATCAAGGATTCAAATTTTAAGTTCAAATATGGTCTTTTAAAGTGCTTTTCCTTGTTCTGCTTAAAATATCAATTTAACTTGTTTGATCATGCATGAAAATAGTACAGATGGATAGATTGGATTTTTCTGATCATTTTTCATATATAATTTGTCCAATTTGGAGTTACAGAATAAAAGTTATGAATTTTTGAAGTTTAAATAATATTCTGGAATTTCCTGATTTAATTTAAATTCAGAAAATCAATTACTGCGTCAGCCTGACGTCAGTGTGACGTCAGCAGGTCAACGGAACAGGTCTGGGTCAAACCTGACAGTGGGTCCCGCATGTCAGGGTGATTATTTTAATTAAAATTTAATTAAAACTAATCCTGTTTAATTAACAGGGCTGGGCCCCACCTATCATTGACTCAGGGGAGTCAACCAGGGCCCACCCGTGGTCAAAGTCAAAGTCGGCTGCGGGCGTTTAGCCGCCGGCGAGCCCGACGCGGCGGCGGGAGTGGTTTTGGCCATTTCGGCCACCAGAGGGGCCGCGGAGACCACCGGAGTGGAGCTGAGGACAAACCGCAGCTCTTGGCGGAGTCCGTTGGGGTCGGGGTGGCCGGAGTCGACGGCGGCGAGCTCGGCTGCGGCCGCCGGGGTTCGGTCGTGCATGGGAACGGGGTTGGAGCTCGAAGTCGAGCGAAGCGAGGCGCTAGGGATGCTCTACGGGGTCTTGCGAACTTGTTGGACTCGCCGGGGTGACCAAATGGTCACCGGAGCTGCGTCGACGGCGAGCTCGGCGACGGCGGAGGTTCGGCCGTGGTGGGGAGGAGGCTACGGCGGGGAAACGAGGGGGAGGAGAGGGGGAAACGGTGGCGTAGCTCACCGCGGTTGCAGTGGGCGTCGAAGTGGGCTCGGGGACGCGCTGGAGACGGCGAATCGACGGCGACGGTGGTCGGAGCCCGAAGAGGGGAACGGCGACGTGGCGGCGATGCAGGGCTTCCGGGGAGCTGTGGAGCGGTGGGGAGGAAGAGGGAGTCGAGGCGGAGCTCCTGAGCTAGTCGGGGGAGCGAGGGGTGGTCGGAGACGGCGGCTATGGCGAACGGCGGCGACGGTGGTGTTCGGCCGTGAGAGAGAGA
>NW_021295153.1:0-1492 GCF_002162155.2 Triticum dicoccoides | reverse complement strand
CGGGATGTGTTTATGTGTCAGTTATCAACACTCACAGTTTTTGACGATTCTGGCCCGTTTCATGGACTATTACTCACTGTTTTGAGGTTCGGGAGTGATTCCTACGATTAACGAACCCTGGGATGTGTTTATGTGTTGGTCATCCAAAATCGCAATTTTGGCCGATTCTGGTCCGTTTCACGGAGTATTACTCACTGTTTTGTGGTCCTAGAGTGATTTCCACGATTAACGAACCCTGGGATGTGTTTACATGTCGGTCATAAACACTCGCAGTTTTGGCCGAGTCTGACCCGTTTCGTGGACTATTACTGAACATTTTGGGGTCCCGAAGTGATTTCCATAGTTATTGAACCCCAAGATGCGCTGATGTGTCGGTCATCAACAATCGCAATTTTGGCCCGTTTCATGGACTATTACTCACTGTTTTGGGGTCCCGGAGTGATTTCCATGATTAACGAACCCTGGGTGTGTTTACGTGTCGGTCATCAACAATCACAATTTCGGCCGATTCTAGCCCGTTTCAGGGACTATTACTCACTATTTTGGGGTCCCAGAGTGATTTCCATGATTAACGAACGCCGGGATGTGTTTATGTGTCAGTCATCAACACTCACAGTTTTCGACGATTCTGGCCCGTTTCATGGACTATTACTCACTGTTTTGAGGTTCGGGAGTGATTTTCATGATTAACGAACCCTGGGATGTGTTTATGTGTTGGTCATCCAAAATCGCAATTTTGGCCGATTCTGGTCCGTTTCACGGACTATTACTCACTGTTTTGTGGTCCTAGAGTGATTTCCACGATTAACGAACCCTGGGATGTGTTTACGTGTCGGTCATAAACACTCGCAATTTTGGCCGAGTCTGACCCGTTTCGTGGACTATTACTGAACGTTTTGGGGTCCCGAAGTGATTTCCATAGTTATTGAACCCCAAGGTGCGCTGATGTGTCGGTCATCAACAATTGCAATTTTGGCCCGTTTCACGGACTATTACTCACTGTTTTGGGGTCCCGGAGTGATTTACACGATTAACGAACCCTGGGGTGCGTTTACGTGTCGGTCATCAACACTCTTAATTTTGGCCGATTCTGGCCCGTTTCATGGACTATTACTCGCTGTTTTGGGGTCCCATAGTGTTGTCCTAGATTAGCGAACCCTGGGATGTGTTTACGTGTTGGTCATAAACACTCACAGTTTTGGCCGATTCTGGCCCGTTTCGTGGACTATTACTCACCGTTTTGGTGTCCCAAAGCGATTTCCATAGCTGTTAAACCCAAGGTGCGTTGATGTGTTGGTCATTAACACTCACAGTTTTGGCCGATTCTGGCCCGTTTCATTGATTATTACCCACTGTTTTGGGGTCCCGGAGTGATTTCGACGATTAAAGAACCCTAGAGCGCGTTTACGTGTCGGTCATCAACACTCGCAATTTTGGCCGATTCTGGCCCGTTTCATGGACTATTACTCGCTGTTTTGGGGTCCTAGAGTAA
>NW_021295152.1:0-601 GCF_002162155.2 Triticum dicoccoides | reverse complement strand
GAGTTGGACTAGCTCTATAAGCTAGTTCAAATAATTTTACACTAGAGTTGAACTAGCTCTATAGCCTAGTACAAATAATTTTACACTAGAGTTGAACTAGCACTATAAGCTAGTTTAAATAATTTTACACTAGAGTTGACTAGCTCTATAAGCAAGTTGAAATAATTTTACACTAGAGTTGCACTAGCTCTATAGCCTAGTACAAATAATTTTACACTAGAGTTGAACTAGCACTATAAGCTAGTTGAAATAATTTTACACTAGAGTTGACCTAGCACTATAGCCTAATAAAATGATTTTACACTAGAGTTGAACTAGTTCTATTGCCTATTACAAATGATTTTACACTAGAGTTGAACTAGCTCTATAAGCTAGTTCAAATAATTTTACACTAGAGTTGACCTAGCTCTATAGCCTAATACAAATGATTTTCCACTAGAGTTGAACTAGTTCTATAGCCTATTACAAATGATTTTACACCAGAGTTGAACTAACTCTATAATCTAGTTCAAATAATTTTACACTAGAGTTGAACTAGATCTATAGCCTAGTACAAATAATTTTACACTACAATTGAACTAGCTCTATAAGCTAGTTGAAA
>NW_021295151.1:0-1472 GCF_002162155.2 Triticum dicoccoides | reverse complement strand
AAATAGCATCCTCCTCCATCCTATGGAAATGTACCAGTTCATAAGCAGCTAGATAGATCATCTCCATCCATTGCATCTTTTCTTCCTCAATCCTCCACTACAACCACCCACCCCACATTCATCAATGGCGTCCTCTCTGAAGATGGCCGCCGCCATCGCCGTTTGCGTCATGCTCGTCCTGAACATGGGCCACCCGGCGGCAGCCACAAAATGCGAAAATTGTCTGGGCGATTGTGTTGCCATTTGCATCGCCTACGCCGAAACATCGTGCAGTGGCATCTGCAACGCCACACCTCCACGTCCTGCATGCCAGGCATGCAAGAATGCGGCCTTAATTCAGTGCGGTGGCACATGCTACGGCGGTTGTACCCTCTTCTGCTAGCTAAACTGGCCGGCTGTAAGCTACGTGTGTGAATGTTCCTTCGTTTGATTGTTTGTTGATACCGCCGGCGTTGTTTCTAAGCCATGTACTAAATAAGCGAACAATTGTCGTTCCATTGCTGTGTGGGTACTATGGCAAATGTTCCTTGGTTTTTATTGTTCCCCTTCAATTCAACCATCGTCTTTCAATATACATGTGTGCAAATGGTGTGTCCTTTGTGCTTCTTTGTATATATATCCTGTGTTTGTCCGAAGTCATATCGTCATACTTAAGAATAGGGATACATGCGTCTTTCTCTCGACAACACTTGAAAATACATATTGTTTTGATTCCCTCACAGTAGGGTTTCTAATCTCTATGGCGGTGAGTTGCAGCCTTGTAGAACGAGATTCGATGGTGGCGTTGGAGCACAAATCCAGCCATGACATTAGACATGGAGCTCGCGTGGCGGCGCTCGAGGGGCAACGAATGGGGTGCTTAGGGTATCATTGACTGAGGTGTCTTTCTTTTCACGTGCAGAGTGGGCCTCATGTTCGGCAACCGGACGTGGGTTCAAGTGCCTAGCTAATGAAAGTTACTAGTACATGCCCTCAACGTGAAATGATGTCAGTTGCTTTGGTTAAAAAATAACTCTGGGAAAGCACCCAAGCACAGCTCAGTAAATCAATACGAAGTCTGAATTTTATTCACTGAAAATAAAGCATCAAAGAGATACAAAAACAATGATTATAAACACCCGGCCTCTCCATAGCTAGGATGGGCACAGCCAACACCAACGCGCGTGCGTGCGCACACACACAGACAAAACACCAACAACTAGCAAAGTTAAACAAGACCAAAGCTATGACATGTTGGACTGAAAAGAAGAAGAAAAAAACTCCAAAGTGATAAAAACAATGATCAACAAGCTATGACAACGCCTATATGCGCACCAACCATGTCTTGACATCACAAGTATCACCAGAAGGGTTCTTAAATAGCAACGCCTTCACGAAAGAAACGACGCAAAAAACAAGCACCGCCGTTGCCGGATCCGACCACCAAAAGCTAGATCATGATTCTTCACACTCAAGAACAAGTCAGAGAAAAT
>NW_021295150.1:0-1655 GCF_002162155.2 Triticum dicoccoides | reverse complement strand
CATCGCCGCCGTCGCCTCGCCCCGCCACCAACCCCGAAGCCGCCGGATCGATCCGCGCCCCGCCGCCTGGACGCCGCCACCACCCGACACCGGCACCCTCGACACTGCTGCCCACCACCGCCACGGCCACCTCCTCGACACCTCGCCGGAGCTGCCCCGCCGTCCTCTCCGACGCGACCTCAACTCCTCCCCGAGCCACTGCCAGATCCCTACGCCCCCCCTGTGAGCTCCCCTTCTCCTGGCCCAGTCACCGCGCGACCGCGTCGCCCCGCTCACCGCGGTCGGGCCACTCCCTGGCCGCGCCCGTCGCCCCGCACCGACGCACCTCGCCCTGCCCCGCCGTTCCGCTACGTCCGTCGCCGCCTGCGCGTGCGGCCACCGCGCCGCGCCCGTCCGCCTACGCCGCGCTGTCGCTCGCCGACACACGCGCGCCCATGGCTCCGGTCCCCTCCGTCCCGCTGCCCTGTTCCGGCCGGCGCTCGTGTGCCCTTGGCCGCCGGCGCCCGCGGCCAGCTCTGGCGCGTTGTCTGGGCGGGTTATGCCCGCACAGCGGGGCTCCGCCCCGTTTCGCCGGGTCCACCCGCGAGCCCTGTGGCTCTGCTCCGCTCCATCCCCGTTAACCTGCGCCCGAACGGGCATCGCCCCGCGCGCCCGCTTGCCCGTTTGCCCCTCGGGGCCAATGACATGGGGGCCCCACGCCCAGAACGCTTGGAAAAAAAAATAAAAAAATAAAAAAATAAATAAATAAATAAATAAAACAATAAATATAAATAATTAAATTAAAATGATTTAATAAAATTATTAATTAATTAATTAATTAATTAAGTTAATTAATCTGGTTTAATTAAATTAATTAACTAGTTAAGTTTAATTAAACTGTAATTAGATTAACCTAAACCCTAATTAATTTAATTAGAGAATGACAGGTGGGTCCCACTAGACCCACATGTCAGGGTTGACTCAGTCAACCCCTGCTGACTGCTGACGTCAGCATGACATCATGCTGACGTCATAAATACCTTTTTTCGAATTAATTAAATAAATAATTAAATTCCAAATTTATTAAAATCTTTTAAAAATCATATCTTTTAATCCGTAACTCGGATTAAAATATTCTCAACATGAAAGTTGCTCAGAACGACGTGACGATTCCGGATACGCAGTCCGTTCGTCCACCACACCCCCCTAACCTATTGAACCCGCAACTTTCCCCCTTCGGCTCCTCTGCCCGAAAACACGAAACACCGGGAATACTTTCCCGGATGATTCCCCCTTGACCAGTACCACCTTATACCACGTTAGGGCACGCCTAGCTTCGCTTCTTGACATGTCATGCACCGATATGCATCTGTTTACTTGGTATTCATTGTTTCTTCCCCCTCTTCTCTCCGGTAGACTACGAGACCGACGCTGCTGCTGCCCAGTTCGACTACGGAGTTGACGACCCCTCTCTCTTGCCAGAGCAACCAGGCAAGCCCCCCCTTGATCACCAGATATCGCCTATTCTCCTCTATACTGCTTGCATTAGAGTAGTGTAGCATGTTACTGCTTTCGTTAATCCTATTCTGATGCATAGCCTGACATTGTCGCTACATCTGTTGATACCTTACCTGCAATCCTAAATGCTTAGTATAGGGTGCTAGTTTATCATCATT
>NW_021295149.1:0-1650 GCF_002162155.2 Triticum dicoccoides | reverse complement strand
GCACTCCATGCATGTACATGTGTCCATGCCGTGAGACCAATATGTTTGAAAATTCCTTCTAATTTATTGCACATGGATTTAACTCGCACACAAGTACACAAATATGATTTTTTAAATTGTTATTGTTAGCTGTTACATGTACATCTAGTTCAAATTTGAATTACGGTCATTAAATGGCTAGGAAATCACTTAAACTTCTTCAAAGGGTCAAATGACCATTGATATTTTCCAAGTTTTCACATTACAGTTTGTATAAGTGCACATTACACGTAGAAAATTTTTGAAGGCCGTAAGAGGAAGCTATATGCCGTTCGTCATCAAACATTCATTGTTCCTTCTCTGAACCACGAGCCTTCTAGTGAGTTGCTCCGGTTTGTGAGGGGTGTGTGTCCAAACTTCCGTCAAACAGGCCAATTTTTGTGCAACATCATCTTGGTGGCATGACATTACATCAAGCAAGGTTTCATGTTTTCCTGATCATTTTTAATTTTTTTGGAATAAAAATGCCATGGCACTCCATGCATGTGTCCATGCCGTGAGTCCAATATGTTTAAAAATTCCTTCTAATTTACTACACATGGAATTAACTCGCACACAAGTACACAAATATGATTTTTCAAACCGTTATGGTTAGCTATTGCATGTACATCTAGTTCAAATTTGAATTACGGTGATTAAATGGCTAGGAAATCATTTAAATCTCTTCAAAAGGTCAAATGCCCCTGAAAATTTCCAAATTTTCACATGACAGTTTGTATCAGTGCACATTACACGTAGAAATTTTTTGAAGGAGGTAAGAGGAGGCTATCTGCCGTTCGTCACCAAATATGCATTGTTCCCTCTCGGAACCACGACCCTTCTAGTAAGTTGTTCCGGTTTGTGAGGGGTGTGGGTAAAGACTTTTTTCAAACAGGCCAATTTTTGTACCACATCATCTTGGTGACATGACATTACATCAAGCAAGGTTTCATGTTCTCCTGATCATTTTTTATTTTTTTGGAATTAAAATGTCATGGCACTCCATGCATGTACATGTGTCCATGCCGTGAGACCAATATGTTTGAAAATTCCTTCTAATTTATTGCACATGGATTTAACTCGCACACAAGTACACAAATATGATTTTTTAAATTGTTATTGTTAGCTGTTACATGTACATCTAGTTCAAATTTGAATTACGGTCATTAAATGGCTAGGAAATCACTTAAACTTCTTCAAAGGGTCAAATGACCATTGATATTTTCCAAGTTTTCACATTACAGTTTGTATAAGTGCACATTACACGTAGAAAATTTTTGAAGGCCGTAAGAGGAAGCTATATGCCGTTCGTCATCAAACATTCATTGTTCCTTCTCTGAACCACGAGCCTTCTAGTGAGTTGCTCCGGTTTGTGAGGGGTGTGTGTCCAAACTTCCGTCAAACAGGCCAATTTTTGTGCAACATCATCTTGGTGGCATGACATTACATCAAGCAAGGTTTCATGTTTTCCTGATCATTTTTAATTTTTTTGGAATAAAAATGCCATGGCACTCCATGCATGTGTCCATGCCGTGAGTCCAATATGTTTAAAAATTCCTTCTAATTTACTACACATGGAATTAACTCGCACACAAGTACACAAATATGATTTTTCAAACCGTTATGGTTAGC
>NW_021295148.1:0-759 GCF_002162155.2 Triticum dicoccoides | reverse complement strand
CGATTCTGACCCGTTTCGTGGACTATTACTCACCGTTTTGGGGTCCCAAAGTGATTTCCATTCTTGTTGAACCCGAAGGTGCGCTTACTGTCGGTCATCAACACTCACAGTTTTGGCCGATTCTGGCCCGTTTCGTGGACTATTTACTCACTTTTTTGGGGTCCCGGAGTGATTTCCACGAGTAACGAACCCTCGGGTGCATTTACGTGTCGGTCATCAAGACTCATAGTTTTGGCTGATTCTGACCCGTTTCGTGGACTATTACTCACCGTTTTGTGGTCCGAAAGCGATTTCCATAGTTGTTGAACCCCAAGGTGCGCTTACGTGTCGGTCATCAACACTCGCAGTTTTGGCCGATTCTGGACCGTTTCGTGGACTAACTCACTGTTTTGGGGTCCCGGAGTGATTTGCACGATTAATGAACCCTGGGGTGCGTTTACGTGTCGGTCATCAACACTCGCGGTTTTTGTTGATTCCGACCTGTTTCGTGGACTATTACTCACCGTTTTGGGGTTCGAAAGTGATTTCCATTCTTGTTGAACCCCAAGGTGCGCTTACGTGTCGGTCATCGACACTCACAGTTTTGGCCGATTCTGGCCCGTTTCGTGGACTATTTACTCACTTTTTTGGGGTCCCGGAGTGATTTCCACGAGTAACGAACCCTCGGGTGCATTTACGTGTCGGTCATCAAGACTCGTAGTTTTGGCCGATTCTGACCCGTTTCGTGGACTATTACTCACCGTTTTGGGGTCCGAAAGC
>NW_021295147.1:0-1135 GCF_002162155.2 Triticum dicoccoides | reverse complement strand
TCTGGCCCTTTTCATGGACAGTTGCTCACTGTTTTGGGGTCCCGGAGTGATTTGCATGGTTGTCGAACCCCGGGTGCGTTTACATGTCTGTCGTCAACATTCTATGTTTTAGCCTTTTCTGGCCCGTTTCATGGACTATTACTCACCGTTTTTGGGCCCCAAAGCGATTTCCATGGTTGTCGAACTCCAAGGCGCGCTTATGTGTCGGTCATCAACAATCATAGTTCGGCCTGATTTTGGCCTGTTTCTTGGACTATTACTCTGTTTTGGGGTCCCGGAGTCATTTCCACGATTGACAAATCTCGGGGTGCGTTTACGTGTCGATCATCAACACTCACATATTTGGCCGATTCTTGTCCGTTTCATGGAATATTACTCGCCGTTTTGGGGACCCAGAGCGATATGCACGATTGATGAACCCCGAGGTGCGTTTTTGTGTCAGTTGTCAACACTCACAGTTTGTTCCAATTGTGACCCGTTTCGTGGACTATTACTCATCGTTTTCGGGTCCCGAAGCGATTTCCATAGTTGTTGAACCCCAAGGTGTGTTTACGTGTTGATCATCAACACTCGCAGTTTTGGCCGATTCTGGCCCGCTTCATACACCATTACTCACCATTTCGGGGTCCCGGAGTGATTTCCATGGTTATCGAACTCTAAGGTGCGCTTATGTGTCGACCATCAACACTCGCGGTTTCGGCCGTTTCATGCCCGTTTCATAGACTATTACTCACCGTTTTGGGTTCCCAAAGCGATTCTTGTTTCATGGACTATAACTTGCGGTTTGTGCACTTACTCAGCATTTTGGGGACCCATAGTGATTTCCACGATTGATGAACCCCGGGGTGCGTTTATGTGTCCGTCGTAAACACTCACACTTTTGTCCAATTCTGACCCGTTTTCTGGACTATTATTCACCGTTTTGGGGTCCCGAAGCGATTTCCATAGTTGTTGAACCCCAAGGTGTGCTTACCGTCGGTCATCAACAATCACAGTTTTGGCCGATTCTGGCCCGTTTCTTGGACTATTACTCTGTTTTGGGGTCCCGGAGTCATTTCCATGACTGACGAACCCCGGGATGCGTTTACATGTCGGTCATCCACACTCGCATATTTGGCCGATTCTTGTCCGTTTC
>NW_021295146.1:0-1109 GCF_002162155.2 Triticum dicoccoides | reverse complement strand
CGGGACCCCAAAACAATGAGTAATAGTGCACGAAACGGGTCAGAATCGGCCAAAATTGCAAGTGTTGATGACCAAGATGTAATCGCACACTCGGGTCACCACCTATGGAAATCGCTTTGGGACCCCAAAACGGTGAGTAATAGTCCAAGAAACATGCAAGAATCGGCCAAAACTGTGAGTGTTGATGTCCGACATGTAAACGCACCCTTGGGTTCATGAAACGGGCAAGAATCGGCCAAAACTGCGATTGTAGATGACCGACACGTAAGCGCACCTCGGGGTTCAACAACTATGGATATGGCTTTGGGACCCCAAAAACATTGAGTAATAGTCCACGAAACGGGCCAGAATCGACAAAAACCGCGAGTGTTGATGACCGACACGAAAAGGCGTCTCGGGGTTCGTCAATCGGTTAAATCACTCCGGGACCCCAAAACAGTGATCAATAGCCAACGAAATGGGCTAGAATCGGCCAAAATTGTGAGTGTTGATGACCGACACGTAAACGCACCCCAGGGTTCGTCAATCGTGGAAATCAATTTGGCAACCTAAAACTGAGTAATAGTCCAAGAAACAGGCCAGAACCGGCCCAAACTGCGAGTCTTGACGACCAACACGTAAGCACATCTTGGGGTTCGACAACCATGGAAGTCGCTTTGGGACCCCAAACGGTGAGTAATAGTCCATGAAAGAGCCCAGAATCGGCCAAATCTAGGATTATTGATGAACGATACATAAACGCACCCCGGGGTTCGTCAATCATGGAAATCTCTCAGGGACCCCAAACCAGTGAGTAGTAGTCAATGAAACGGGCCAGAATCGGCAAAACTGCAAGTGTTGATGACCGACACACAAACACACCCCGGTGTTCGTCAATCGTGGAAATCTTAGCGGGACACCAAAACTAAGTACTAGTCCATGAAACGGGCCAGAATTGGCCAAAACTGTGATTGTTGATGACCGACACGTAGCCACACCTTGGGGTTCAACAACCATGGAAATCGTTTTGGGACGCCAAAACGGTGAGTAATAGTCCACGAAACGGGTCAGAATCGACAAAAACCGCGAATGTTGATGACCGACATGTAAACGCACCCCTGGGTTCGTCA
>NW_021295145.1:0-1702 GCF_002162155.2 Triticum dicoccoides | reverse complement strand
TGGCCCAATCCTTTTTGTAGCAAAGGACAAGCCTGGACAAACTCTTATAATAGGAAAAGCGCTCCTGAGGACACATGGGAATATCGTCAAGCTAGTTTTCATCACGCTCATATGATTCACGTTCAGTACTTTGATAATTTGATATGTGGGTGGACCGGTGCTTGGGTACTGCCCTTACTTGGACAAGCATCCCACTTATGATTAACCCCTATTGCAAGCATCCACAACTACAACAAAAGTATGAAGGTAAACCTAACCATAGCATGAAACATATGGATCCAAATCATCCCCTTACGAAGCAACACATAAACTAGGGTTTAAGCTTCTGTCACTCTAGCAACCCATTATCTACTTATTACTTCCCAATGCCTTCCTCTAGGCCCAAATAATGGTGAAGTGTTATGTAGTCGACGTTCACATAACACCACTATAGGTTAGACAACATACATCTTATCAAAATATCGAACGAATACCAAATTCACATGACTACTAATAGCAAGACTTCTCCCTTGTCCTCAGGAACAAACGTAACTACTCACAAAGCATATTCATGTTCATAATCAGAGGGGTAATATTGTGCATAAAGGATCTGAACATATGATCTTCCACCAAATAAACCAACTAGCATCAACTACAAGGAGTAATCAACACCACTAGTAACCTACTAGCACCAATCCCGGACTTGGAGACAAGAATTGGATACAAGAGATGAACTAGGGTTTGGAGATGAGATGGTGCTGATGAAGATGTTGATGGAGATTGCCCTCTCCCGATGAGAGTAGCGTTGGTGATGACGATGGTGATGATTTCCCCCTCCCGGAGGGAAGTGTCCCAGGCAGAACAGCTCTACCGGAGCCCTAGATTGGTTCCGCCAAGGTTCCGCCTCGTGGCGGCGGAGTCTCGTCCCGAAAGGTTGCTTCTTTTTTTTCTCATCGAAAGACTTCATATAGGATAAGATGGGCGTCGGAGAGCCACTAGGGGGCCCACGAGGTAGGGGGGCGCGCCCAGGGGGGATGGGCGCGCCCCCACCCTCGTGAGCAGGGTGTGGGCCCCCTGGCCTTCATCTTTGGTGACGATTTTTTTCTTTATTTATTTTAAGATATTCCGTGGAGTTTTAGGACTTTTGGAGTTGCGCAGAATAGGTCTCCAATATTTGCTCTTTTTCCAGCCAGAATTCTAGCTGCCGGCATCCCCCCTCTCCATGGTAAACCTTGTAAGATAAGAGAGAATAGCCATAAGTATTGTGACATATCGTGAAATAACAGCCCATAATGCGATAAATATCGATATAAAAGCATGATGCAAAATGGACGTATCAACTCCCCCAAGCTTAGACCTCGCTTGTCCTCAAGCGAAAAGCCGATAACAATAATTATGTCCTCATGTTTAGAAGTAGAGGCATCGATAAAAATAAAATACGGACATGAAGGCATCATGATTATTTTCATAACAGCAACATATATAGATTTGTCATATGATTACTTATGTTCAAGTGATGATCTTTTCACAAAGCCAAAGTATGAATCATAAACCTTATTGAGCACCAACAAGTTATACCCTCAGTCATTGAAGCAACTGCAATTTATCATAACATCAGAAAGAGTCTATGTAACTCCGCCTATGTTGTGTCAACATAGCCGGTCCCAAGCCCGGGTAAAGGAGGAGGGTTGTGATAGGCTTGGCGAGCCAACGTAAAAACTCA
>NW_021295144.1:0-1566 GCF_002162155.2 Triticum dicoccoides | reverse complement strand
GGATATTTCCATCTTATCCTGGATCCACCGAGCCTCTTCACTGCTCCTATGGACTCGGGGTTACTATTGAGATGGCTGTGCAGGACGCCGCCTACTCTATGATGACCATTATGCGAGTCAGATCTGGTCTATTTCGGGACTCTGATTTCCGGTATATGCCAGGATCACTTCCGGGAGCACAAGGGTATCTCCAGGCTATCTATGCTGACCCCACCCAGGAGGATTCACGGACTCGCACCACTGCTGAGATGCTCGAGGATAAGGACCGTGAAAATCGGGCCTTGAGGTTAGAGCTCTTCAATACCCATGCTGACCACTGGGCCACTTTGACTCGGTTCGCACCGGCGGTGCAAGCTGGATATTCAGATATGCGCGATCTCTATCCTGTGAGATCTGCTCTGCCAGACGTGATGGTTTGGCGTGATGTAGGAGGCATCACCCCACCTCGCGGTCCCCGCAGGCCACCGTCTGTTGGTCCAAGGCCTCATCCTAGCCCCTATGGTCCACAAGCTCCGCGAGATCGTCTGTTTCCGGATGATCATGTTGAGCTTCCAGGCTATGGAGGTGACTTCTACGAGGACTACTACGGATCGGTCTGAGTTAGTGGTAGTATCACTAGTTCGCACTAGCTGTGTCATCTATCGTCCCGCGTGACTCGTGGGATATGACTAGTTTGTACTCTTTCCGGAGGTGTAGAAAAAATAATGTATAGGAGCTTGGGATGCCTCCGATGAGATGTAATCCTCTTTTCACCGTAATAGTACTTTGTTTGGTCTTGTACTAAACCCTGTATGGTGTGTATGACGATGGAATAAAGAAGCAGTTTCTGTATCTACCATGTCATACGGATGATCATCTTGCATTTCGAGTTATTCCTTACATTTTTATCCTATGTCGGAATTTTATCATTCTGACTAAATCATTGTCTTGTTTACCTAGGATGGTCAACACGCGCGCTAACCCTGCTTCTCAAGAGCAGGCCGAAGGCAGTGAAGGCAGGAATGAAAATCTGCCTCATCCTCCTTCCCTAGCCGAGGTTATGATGGAAGCTGAGAGAAACAAGCGGGAGACCAACCGTTTGATGGAGCGTATTGAACAGAATACAGCACACCATCAGAGGATTAACGTGGTGTCACTCAGTGATTTTATCAAATTACATCCACCCACGTTCCACCACTCCGTCGAGCCTCTCGACGCTGATGACTGGCTTCGCAGTATCTCTCACAAACTGCGTTCCGCGCTGGTAGCGGAGGCTGACAAGGTCACCTTTGCTGCATATCATCTTGAAGGCCCCGCCAGTCTATGGTGGGAGAATTATGGAGCTATGCGCCCAGCGGGCCATGTCACTACTTGGGCTGAGTTCAGTGAGGCTTTCCGTGAACATCACATTCCGGAGGGTCTCATGGACCGTAAACGTGAAGAATTTTGCAGTTTCACCCAAGGCCGACTTTCTGTGGATGCTTACAGCAGGGAGTTTGGTAATCTCGCACGATATGCAACCGAGGAAGTTTCTACTGACGCCAAGAAGCAAGCAAGGTTCCGTAAGGGCCTTAGTCCTGAGCTTCG
>NW_021295143.1:0-1347 GCF_002162155.2 Triticum dicoccoides | reverse complement strand
TAGCCATCACCCAGATGAACCAGACCTGACACGACTCTAAGCATAGCAGGCATAGCAAGGTAGGAACAACACATACATATGGCTCAATCAACTCCTACACATGCTAGTGGGTTTCATCTAGTTACTGTGGCAATGACAGGTCATGCAGAGGAAATGGGTTCAACTACCGTAGCACACAGCAGTTTGAAACGCGTTGTCTTAATGCAGTAAAAGAGAGCAGGAGCGAGAACATGGGATTGTATCGATATGATCAAATGGTTGGTTGCTTGCCTGATGGTTCGATGCACTGATACGGTTCTTCGTTAGGGTAATCACGGTACTCCTCGGAGGCAGAACCTGTCGCAAAGAACACCGATACACAACCATCACCAAACAATGTGCAACAATATGATGCATGCATGAAACATAGCAATATGAGTGTGTTGGGCTAATGCAACTAAGACCAGAAGGGTTTGAACAAATTTGAATCAAAGATTCAAATTTCAAACTCAAACATGGCCTTTTAAAGTGCTTTTCCTTGTTCTGCTTAAAACATCAATTTAACTTGTTTGATCATGCATGAAAATAGTACGGATGGATAGATTGGATTTTTCTGATCATTTTTCATATATAATTTGTCTAATTTGGAGTTACAGAATAAAAGTTATGAATTTTTGAAGTTTAAATAATATTCTGGAATTTCCTGATTAAATTTAAATCCAGAAATATAATTATTGCGCCAGCATGACGTCAGCATGACGTCAGTGGTCAACTGCGGCTGGCTGAGGTCAAACCTGACGTGTGGGGGCCACACGTCAGTGACAGGGGGGTTTAACAGAATTAAATTAATCCTAATTAGGGATTAGTGGCGCTGGGGCCCACTGTCAGTGTCAGGGGGGGTTGACTAACAGTAATTAGCACTAACTAACCACCTGGCCGATGGGGCCCACGCGTCAGTGACCCTGGGGGGGTCAAACCCCAGGTCGGACAAGTCAAACCCGCCGGCGGTTAGTCGCCGGCGAGGTCCGCGGCGTACAGGGGCCTCGGGTTTCCTCTGTGGTGCTCCAAACGGCGTGCGGCTAGGTGCGTTGGATAGCTAGCTCGATGGCGCGTCGGACGGTGGCCGTGGCTGGGCCTGGGGTGGCCGGAGTCGACGGCGGCGAGCTCGGCTGCGGCCGCCGGAGTTCGGTCGTGCGCGGAAACGGGGTTGGAGCTCGAAGGCGAGCTAAGCGAGGCGCTAGGGATGCTCTACGGGGCCTTACGAACTTGTTGGACTCGCCGGGGTGACCAAATGGTCACCGGAGCTGCGTCGACGGCGAGCTCGGCGGCGGCGGAGGTTCGGCCGTGGTGGGGAGGAGGCTACGGTGA
>NW_021295142.1:0-1325 GCF_002162155.2 Triticum dicoccoides | reverse complement strand
TAGCCATCACCCAGATGAACCAGACCTGACACGACTCTAAGCATAGCAGGCATAGCAAGGTAGGAACAACACATACATATGGCTCAATCAACTCCTACACATGCTAGTGGGTTTCATCTAGTTACTGTGGCAATGACAGGTCATGCAGAGGAAATGGGTTCAACTACCGTAGCACACAGCAGTTTGAAACGCGTTGTCTTAATGCAGTAAAAGAGAGCAGGAGCGAGAACATGGGATTGTATCGATATGATCAAATGGTTGGTTGCTTGCCTGATGGTTCGATGCACTGATACGGTTCTTCGTTAGGGTAATCACGGTACTCCTCGGAGGCAGAACCTGTCGCAAAGAACACCGATACACAACCATCACCAAACAATGTGCAACAATATGATGCATGCATGAAACATAGCAATATGAGTGTGTTGGGCTAATGCAACTAAGACCAGAAGGGTTTGAACAAATTTGAATCAAAGATTCAAATTTCAAACTCAAACATGGCCTTTTAAAGTGCTTTTCCTTGTTCTGCTTAAAACATCAATTTAACTTGTTTGATCATGCATGAAAATAGTACAGATGGATAGATTGGATTTTTCTGATCATTTTTCATATATAATTTGTCTAATTTGGAGTTACAGAATAAAAGTTATGAATTTTTGAAGTTTAAATAATATTCTGGAATTTCCTGATTAAATTTAAATCCAGAAATATAATTATTGCGCCAGCATGACGTCAGCATGACGTCAGTGGTCAACTGCGGCTGGCTGAGGTCAAACCTGACGTGTGGGGGCCACACGTCAGTGACAGGGGGGTTTAACAGAATTAAATTAATCCTAATTAGGGATTAGTGGCGCTGGGGCCCACTGTCAGTGTCAGGGGGGGTTGACTAACAGTAATTAGCACTAACTGACCACCTGGCCGATGGGGCCCACGCGTCAGTGACCCTGGGGGGGGGGGGTCAAACCCCAGGTCGGACAAGTCAAACCCGCCGGCGGTTAGTCGCCGGCGAGGTCCGCGGCGTACAGGGGCCTCGGGTTTCCTCTGTGGTGCTCCAAACGGCGTGCGGCTAGGTGCGTTGGATAGCTAGCTCGATGGCGCGTCGGACGGTGGCCGTGGCTGGGCCTGGGGTGGCCGGAGTCGACGGCGGCGAGCTCGGCTGCGGCCGCCGGAGTTCGGTCGTGCGCGGAAACGGGGTTGGAGCTCGAAGGCGAGCTAAGCGAGGCGCTAGGGATGCTCTACGGGGCCTTACGAACTTGTTGGACTCGCCGGGGTGACCAAATGGTCACCGGAGCTGCGTCGACGGCGAGCTCGGCGGCGGCGGAGGTTCG
>NW_021295141.1:0-1869 GCF_002162155.2 Triticum dicoccoides | reverse complement strand
AGTTTATGAGTTGACCAAGGTGCTATTAAGGAATTATCCAAAGATTGGTCATGCGAGTGTTGAGCTTATTGCAAGCATGTCTTGAAGAAGAAGGTTGTGTGATCATTCATGTTTACCTTCAATACATCATCCAAATGAAGAGAGTTTCAAAGATTCAAGGTTGATCAAGACTAAGTCAATAGTGAATCAAGTTGATTAACTCACAAAGAGTAGAAGATGTACCGAGAGGGATCAAGTGATCCCATGGTATGGTAAGCATTGTCCATTTCACTTTGTGTACTAACCCATGGTCTATGTGAGAGTTCTATGTGGGGTTAGGTACGTATCCATGGGCTTGCATCAAGAGGAAGATATCATACAACCCATGGAAAGGATGGCATCAAGTGGTGATCATCATCAAGATTGCCGTGTGCAAGTTCAAGTGGAGCATCACGAAGAGATCAAGTGCTTGAATCTTTCCATCCATTGTGGTGTCAATAGACTTGTGAAGATGAGCCGAAGTGTGTCTCACCCATAGTGGACTATGGGGGAGCAATCATCTAGTCTTCATCGAGCCAACACAATCAAGAAAGGTGGTCCAACTTGAGGGAGTGAAGATCGTCATCATCTAGCTCAAGTGGACCATGTGCAAGGTAAAGGTTTGCCCTTGATAGGTTTTCTATTTTACCGGTCTCATGGTAGTTGTGGGAGACCGGGTTATAGGATCGATTGCCGTACTATCAAGGGGGGCTCTCGATGAGTTGTTTGATCGTATCATTCATAGAGAGCTCAAACCATTGCATCCTTGTATCATGTTTCTTGGTTCTTGTTTTATTCTCTTTGTGAGTCTTAGAGCTTATGGTCATCTTGATGACAAGCTTGAGTTCATCGAAAATAGAGTTCGCATGTGTCTTCTATGATGTTTTCGGTGTTGGAGGTTTTACCGTCTTATCCGAGGAAGGGTTCTCACCATTTTCTTATGGGCCTTTTCTAAGTTGCTTCTTATTGATATTTCTTTCAATATTGTGTTAGCCCTTGTCGCTAGCTTTCCAACAAACTTGGTTTCATCGAATTCGGAGTCCGTTTGCAAAAGTTGTGGCTGTTTTGGTGAAGGCTGCAGCGGTACTACCGCGTCTAGAGCGGATGTAATTTTTTACTACCGCTCTAGAGAGGTACTACCGCGGCTCCTGAGCGGTAGTACCGCTCTAGAGCAGTCCTACCATGGCTCCTAAGCGGTAGTACCACCCCGGACCAAAAACTCGTGTTTTCTCTCTCGTTTGGGCTGTTTTGAGCGTGCTAAGCGGTAGTACCGCTCCTCCAAGCGGTAGTACCGCTTGTGCACGACCTGAGCACATAACGGTTGGATTCGGGAGGTCCTATAAAAGGGGGTCTTCTTCCCCATTGAACCTTATCCTTTGATCTCGTGTTCTTCCCCCATTGTTGACCTTCTTTGAGCTTGCTAACTCTCAATCCCTCCATGGATTCATGCTAGTTTTTGAGGGAAAAGAGAGAGGAGATCTAGATCCACATTCCCACCAATCACTTTCTCCTTTTTGTGAGGGGAACCCTTTGGATCTAGATCTTGGAGTTCTTCGTGTTCTTCTTTTGTTCTTCCTCTCATTTTCCTCCCTAGCATTAGTTGCTTTGGTGGGATTTGGGAGAGAAGGACTTGAGAACTCTGTGTGCCCTTGCCATTGCATTTGGTGCATCGGTTTGAGTTCTCAAAGATGGTTATGTTTCCTAACCATGGACAAAAGAGTTGTCATTTGATTAACGGGATCACATCATTAGGAGAATGATGTGATTGACTTGACCCATTCCGTTAGCCTAGCACTTGATCGTTTAGTATGTTGCTATTGCTTTCTTCATAACTTATACATGTTCCTGTAA
>NW_021295140.1:0-1361 GCF_002162155.2 Triticum dicoccoides | reverse complement strand
ACTGTCCGGACCCAAAAACTGGAAACGGGTCAAAAAAAAAACTTCCTATAATGGCACCTGTCTCAAAACACTCAGAAACACCTAAAAATAGGATAGCCAGAAATTTTTTCGAAAAATGCGTTTTCGAAAAATTTTGGGCCTAAACGGAGCGTGGCTACCCGACTTTTTTTTTTGTTTTTTTTTCCGAAACCTACTCCGGCAAGGAAACACGAATCGGAATCGAGATGGATCCCGAAAACAAACCTAATAAGCAAAGAACTCGGATTGGTGGTGGATATATGGCAGCGGTGGTGGTAGCGGTGGTAGTATATGGATATGGATCGGTGGTGGTATATGGACACGGATTGGTGGTGGTATATGGATACGAATTCGGAGCGGTGGTGGTAGATGGCAGGGGCGATGATGATGGTGCGGCGGCGGCGTGACAACTTATGACCAGAACTCGAAACTCTAAAAGACTAGACTCTAAGACCAGCAACTAGACACGACGATGCAACCGCAAATTCAATAAAGCAAAACCCTAAAAAGATTATGCAAAGGCTCAGATTGGTTCGGATATGATGAACTAACCCTAATTTTTTTTTTGTGGCTTTTTCGTGGACTGTAGGTATGAAGAACAGACTCGATCTAAACTACGAAAAACTGTAAAATCTCACCGAGCAACCTGGAAATCTGATACCACTTGATAGAGGCAAAGGTGTCCCGTCTTTCGATGAGATGGTGGATTTCGCTTTGGTGGAAGTCGACTTTGACGATCCGACTACGAACGTGCGAAGACGTCGCGCCTTAGCAATCGCTAAACCAACTCCGAGAGGTTATTGACCACGCCGGAGCACGATCAACCTGACCACGAGGGTCTGTTTCCTGCGAGCAAACGAAGAACAAGCAAGAAACTGAGATTGCAATCCGGATATTGCGAATATAAGATGAAAGCTTTATTGATCAAGGTGGGGTTCTGTGACGCCTTTGTCTGGTCGTTGAACACAAACGAAGTACGCGAAGTTGCAGCTATGGCGAACTTTTAATCTAAACAAAACCCAAGGTCTAAACGATGCCCTAAGGGCTGTATATATGGAGGAAGAGGGGGTGGATTTCGTGGCCCTTGGTGGAGGGGTCCGAAATCAACCCTATCTCTTGTTTCCCCACACATACGGACTCTAAAAATAGCCTATACTTATGTATTTCGAAATTACATGGGCCTGGCCCAATAATAAGGTGACGCAGCACCTAAAATAGCCTCGGGACGAAATTTATGAAGTGGCATCTTGTATATTTCGTCCAAGGCTTCATGCACACATTATGGTGGCTTCAAAGTCCTGAAATCATCACTTGTAACTCCGTTCTTGTTCCCCTTGCGCATG
>NW_021295139.1:3478-4933 GCF_002162155.2 Triticum dicoccoides | reverse complement strand
CACCACCGTGGCACGCGGCATCACCGCTGACGGGCCACACCGACGCCGTCCGAGGAGCACCGCCGCCAGCCCCCACCGGCCGGGCATGGGGGGCCGCACGCGGGGAAGGGCAGGCCCGCCGCCACCAGCACCATGCGGCCGAGGCCCAGCGGCGCTCGCTGGCGGCGGCGGGAGGGAAGAGATGTGAGGAGAGAGCCTGAAGGGGAGCGGCGGAAGGGCCCCCGGCCGCCTCGCCCGGGGAGGCGGCGCATGGGGTACGGGGAAGGGGGGTGGGGGAGTGGGAGAGGCGCGCGGTGACGGCGGGCTCCGGCCACGGCCGCGGCTCCGCGCGGGGGAGCCGCCGCCAGCGGCGCAGGAACCCTAGGCGGAGGAGGGAGCTCGGGGTCGGGAACTTGTTGGACACTTCGCACCCCACACTGTCGCATGGAATTATATTGATCTGGTGAGAAGACCTCACGTGGAGTACAAGCCAATCGGTTGGAGATGCAACCGAACATGACGCATGACGCAAGTAACCTTTGACGCCTACAATATCTCATGTTTAACACTGTACACTTTGAGAATTGGAGCGAGGTAGGTGTAGCTGATCATGCTCATTTGGACAATGTTCTCAACGCCTCTCTTCCTGCACTCACTATTCATGTAGATTCAACTCAAAAGACCAGAAATTGATTTTTTGTTGAATTATTTCCTGTGTTGATACACGTAAATATTTCTGGAAGCAAAACAACTTGTTCTATGAGAAGGTACATTTGACAGTAAGTTTACTACCGAATCACTACCTAATTTAGATAGAAATGTTTGTCAAGATGCACAGTACTAATGCAGAGTTGTGTTAGTGTACTGCCGTTTTACTAACAAAACATTTCAGGCTCTCAAACCTTGTCATATCTTCAAGCATGCAACTGTTATGATAATTAGCTCATCTCAAGTTTGGCATGTTCATGGGACACTAAGCTTCATCGGTTCAACATTGTTGTCATGTAGTACATGTGATGAGAGCATTCCATAAGGATGGATGGTGCGAAAGTTCGTTTCCACCATTATAAAAGGAACATTGCTTTACCGGGAGACCTGATTCAGGGAGGATAATTGGTCCCGACTATGTGATGAGATGAGTATACAGTTGAAAGGCACAGCTTAATTCAGATGAGGCATTAGAAGAATACTGAAGAAATGGGTCTAGAGCATGTAGGTATGGAAGAGCTTTACATAGATCTTCAAGGCCGCTTGCATCCAATGGCCACACGTCGCATACGTACCATTGGATATACTTCCTTGCCTGACTAGGAAGAAAGTTCCAGCTCGCATTCAATTACAACATTATTTGCACTATTAATTTAGACCCCGACAGTGCTAAGTTATTTCAGCAAGTGGATCCAGTTTGCCAATTGAACTCCAGTTGAATAGGTAACTGCACTAGAGATAGTCGGTTCTTCAATATATCATCTTTTG
>NW_021295139.1:0-1851 GCF_002162155.2 Triticum dicoccoides | reverse complement strand
CCTCTCTGCCACCACGGCCGCTGCTCGCCGCGGCCTCCACGCCTCGCTGTCGCCGCGCCCGCTTCTCTCCGCAGCCGCCGCGCCTCACGGCTGCCACCGCGGCTGCTGCTCGCCGCGGCCACCGTTACCACCGCGCCACGCCTCGCTACTGCCGCGCTCGCTGCTCGCCGTCGCGCCCGCTTCTTGCTCGTTGTTCGCCGCGCCTGCTGCTCACTGCCGCTGCTCGTCCCAACCCCGGCCAAGGCAGAGGTCGCCACCGGCGGGATCCTTGTGCCCTCGCGACGGTGGCCTGTGCACTGCACGCAAGTTGTTCGATGGAATGCCAAAGAGAGGCTTGTTAGGCTGACAAGCGGGCCCCATGTCTACCAAACGTTTTCATGTAAAGGTGTGAGAAATTGGTGCCACGTCAGCATGACTGGCGGGCCCTATTTGTCATAAACTCACTTAACTGAGCCGATCCGCCGATCAGTGATTTTTGCAAAAAGATTACCGTAGGCACGGTGTTTTCTGCAAAAAAAAATGTACTGTAATGTTTTTCGCAAATCTAGCTTTCAAAGTGGTGGTTCTCGAAATTTCGGTACCTTACTTGTCCTTGAGCTGGTCAACTATATCCTCCGAAGTGAAGACTCCATTATTTATTCATCATCTTCAAAGTCTCCCACTGTAGCATCATAACATGGAAGATACCCCTAAGTAATATCGGAACGATTCAGTCTTCGGTCATGCAAACACTGGCCAGGGCTGCACTGCGTAGCTGGCTGGACACTTGCCGCTGCAGGGAAACTTAATGATCATAGTGCTTTTTTTTTGTTGAGGAAATGCCATCATGGCGACTTTATTGCATAGGTAGAATAGTTACATCGTTTAATTTGCAAGGTTTTCTACCACGACATATGGGGGTTCATCAACCCAATTACAAGCAAGATTATTATAAAAAGCATATTTAGCTAAGCTATGTGCCACCTCGTTGGCTTTCCTCGGACAATGCAAGAACTGAACAGAACCGATCATCCCAGCCAAAATTGAACAGAACCAATCATTCGAGATTCTATCTTGTCCCGAGCATGCATTAGTCACTTATAGTGCATCAGACTCAATTTGAATTGAGTGTAGTCCCATGTCGTTCGTCAGTGCAAGACCATGTTTCACTGCTAGAGTTTCTGCTGCATGAGCATCAGGTACATGTGGTAGAAACGAGCATGAAGCAGCAAGGAAGGTGCATAGTGCGTGGATTCTCAAAGTGTCAATCATATACTCCCTCTGTATACTCTTATACTTACTGTATTAGTTTACGGAGGGAGTAGTGTGTTGGCCCAGACGGCGTTGCCGAATACTTTCTGGCGACACCCGACAACCGACAACGAACGATGACGAAGCAACAGTGGATGAACTTGGTTCCTGCCCCAAGTCGGCCTAGCCCGACGAGATACTTTACGTCGAGATGCGCTGTATGTAGCTAGCTTGATTTACTCTAGCCACGTCCAAGCTAGCTAGCTCGATATTGCTGATCGATTCTTGCGGTCGGCCAGAATACAACAACACACGCACACACACGAATCGGTAGACGAGATTGATGGCCGCAGGTACGTCTTGTACCTGTTGATTTCTTTATTGCTTTCAATCTCAACTCACGGTCCAAGTTTACAAGGGGTTTTACATGTATATATAGAACCTAGACTAGATTGCACCAAACTGAGTCGATGGCTATTACTAGTCCTATTCAGCTACGTACATGCAATCCTATTATGTGACTGTCACGTATCCTATCCGGACACCTGCGTACACACGTACGGGAGAAACACCAAGTCGGGTTTAACTCCAACAATCACCCCCCTAAACATGACGTCGTCG